>NC_138369.1:11882357-11910767 GCF_054177405.1 Leptonychotes weddellii
GCCCCATAAATAAATAAAATCTTAAAAAAAAAAAAAAAAGAGTTGCACGGTCTTCCAACGGAGCCAGCCAGGTGCCCCTAGTTAGGGAAAGATTTCTTAAACAGATCACAAAAAGCAACAGCTATAAAGGAAGAGCTTGATAAACTGAACTACATTCAAATTAAGAATATGTGCCTATCAAAAGACACCATTAAGAGAGTGAAGAGTAAAGTCAAGAGAACAGATATATATATAACACATATAACTGATAAAGGGCTCACATTCAGAATATGTAAGTAACTCCTCTAAGTCAATAAGAAAAAGACAATCTAATAGAAAAATGGGTAGAAGACCTGAATGTGTAATTTACCAAAAAAGATATCAAAGTGAGTTCAACTTCCTTTTTTTTTTTCTTATTTTAAAGATTTTATTTCTTTATTTGACAGAGAGAGCACAAGCAGGGGGAGTGGCAGGCAGAGGTAGAGAGAGAAGCAGGCTCCCCGCAGAGCAAGGGAAGCCCAATGTGGGACTCGATCCCAGGACCCCAGGATCATGACCTGAGCTGAAGGCAGTCGCTTAACCAACTGAGCCACCCAGGCACCCGAGTTCAACTTCCTTAATAATCATGTACATTTGAATTAAAGTAACAATGAGATACTACTCCACATCCTCCAGAATACCTAAGATTAAAAAGACTGCCAACACCAAGTGTTTGTGCTGTGTGGATGTGGTGCAATGAGAACTCATTTGCTGTAAGAGGGAGTGCACTGTGTTTGACATCGTATGCTAGATCTAACAGTGAACATAGCAATTTAGCATGACAGAGGCTCCCTGTGCACAAGCTTGAGAGTTAAAAATTAAAGGGGTGGGTCCTACACTTTCATGAGCTTACCTCCAGGAGCCCCTTCAGATTCTCCCTGAAGATCAGAGAAAAACTGCCTGCTTCCCTCAAGGGAAGGGAAAAATAACCACTTTGAAATATGCCCAGAGTATTCTGTTCCCTTAACAAAACCCTGCCCTCAAGGAAACTATTCTACCAAAGTCTAACCATTCTGGGTTTTACCAGACCCTCACAGACATGGGGAATGGGAAATAACCAACTCCAGTTCCCTGTAGTTTTCCAGTCTCACCCAGGCAGAGGGTGGTGAGTGGCCGAGAAGCAGTTGTAAAGGTCTCAGCCTGAAGCACTGGCTCACTAAAAGTTAACTGGCTTCATCATGGGACTAGGGGACACTTCCCCTCCCTCCACACCTCCCCACCACATTGTTATGTATAGCTCCTGAACAATAACAGGGGATTACAATGGAAAGAACTGCAAGCCTCCGACTTTATTTCAGAAGAAGTCTCTAGGAAAACCCAAAGACAATAGTGGGGGAAAAATACAAGGACACCAGAGGAAATTTTAGCCTCTAACACCTAAGCTTCAGCAGACGGTAAATATAACTTCTACACAGATAAACATAGAACCTCACACTAAAGGCATATTTACCTCAGGTCCTTTTACCTGGTACATCACGTTTAGCTTTCAACAAAAGCTACAAGGCATACTAAAAGGCAAAAACCTATAGCTTGAAGACACAGAGAAAGCATCAGAACCAGGCTCAATATGGCAGAAATTTTAGAATTATCAGACCAGGAACTTAAAATAACTATGATCACTATGCTAAGGCTCTAAAGGAAAAAGTGGACAACATGGGAGAACATATGGGTAATGTAAGAGAGAGATGGAAACTCTAAGAATCAGAAGGAAGTGCTAGAAACAAAAAACACTAAAAGAAATAATGTCTTTGAGGGGCACCTGGGTGGCTCAGTCATTAAGCGTCTGCCTTCAGCTCAGGTCATGATCCCAGGGTCCTGGGATCAAGCCCTGCATCAAGCTCCCTGCTCGGCGGGAAGCCTGCTTCTCCCTCTCCCACTCCCCCTGCTTGTGTTCCCTTTCTCGCTGTGTCTCTCTCTGTCAAATAAATAAATAAAATCTTAAAAAAAAAAAAAAAAGAAAGAATGTCTTTGATGGGTTCATCAGTAGACTGGACACAGTTGAGAAAAGAATCCATGA
This sequence comes from Leptonychotes weddellii, assembly GCF_054177405.1. Classification (NCBI taxonomy): domain Eukaryota; kingdom Metazoa; phylum Chordata; class Mammalia; order Carnivora; family Phocidae; genus Leptonychotes; species Leptonychotes weddellii. Next base: position 11,884,393 of record NC_138369.1, read on the forward strand.
GCTTGAAGATATGTCACTAGAAACTCCCCAAACCGAAAAGCAAAGAGAAAAAAGAATGAAACAGAATATCTAAGAACTGTAGGACAATTATAAAAGTGTAATCATACTTGTAATACAAAAGGACAAGAAAGAAGGAATCTACGAAGTAATAACGGCTGAGAATTTTCCAAAATGAATGACAGACACCAAACTACAACCAGGAAGCTCAAAAAATTGTAAGCAAATACCAAAAAAAGTCTACACTTAGGCATATCATATTCAAACTGCAGAAAAATCAAAGACACAGAGAAGATCTTGAATTGTAAGAAGCCCGGTGGAGGAAATACACCTTATTTATAGAGAAACAAAGATAAGATTTTCACTAGACTTCTCTGCAGAAACCCACCAATCTAGAATTCTGTGTCCAGCAAAATATCCTTCAAAAAAAAAATGAAGGAAAAATACTCTCTTGGACAAACAAAATTTGAGGATTTTGTAGATCTGCCTGTCAAGAAATGTTAAAAGAAGTTCTTCAGAGAGAAGGAAAATTATATAGGTAAGAAACTCAGATCTACATGAAGAAAGGAAGAGTGTTAGAGAAGGAATAAATGGACTTCTCCCTCCCCTCACGTCTTGATGCCAAGCCCATACTTGGATCCCCAGGCCCATGCTGAATGATATGGACATGGAGCACGACGGCTCTGTGGGCTTAAAAAAATAAAGATTTGCTTTCGTGACCCACAGCTGCAACCTCTAATTTAAAGATACTGCAATGGACATAGCAAGTTCTCTGGCTCATGGAAGGGAGAAATCTATTCCAAAGACTGTGAGCAAAATTTGGAAATAAGAAATAAAAATATGATGAAAGCTATCTTCCCCTCAACTTTACAGAAGTTGTTACATACCTTATTGCGTCATATGCAACAGAATATTTCCCTACAGTGTTAAAGAAAAACCAATTTGGAAGAAAAAAATATAAAAAGAAAAAAGAAGAACCGGAGCTGGACAGTAGTAGTTAATGCAGTAAAAGCAGGTTTTATTCAGAAACTATTGCAACAGGGGAAAAAGAGGCCTCAGTATAGAACTGGGCCCCATCCCTAGGACAGCACAAAATGGGGACTAAAAAAAGCCAAAGAGGAGGGTCAGGGTCAGGGGATGGAAAATTACTAAGAGGCAACCTCAGGAATAGAAAGATTCTAGTTAAACAGACCTGACAGGATTCTTGCTGAAGGCAGGCCAGGGTGGTCAGATGCTGTACAAAGGAAAACCCACAGTCTTTCCACCCCTGAGTCTTTCTCCTGTGAATCTCCCTTACTACTCACACAAAACACTTCACTTCTGGTCACCAAAAGAGTGGTTTTTTTCCCTACATGAAGCAATTCTCCATGACATCAGCTGGGGTGTCCTGCAATTCAACTCAATTCTGACACTATCTGTCCAGAGATAGCATCAGGTTCCACAGGTTAAGGTTCAGACCCACAAAGCAGCCGCCCCTCCCCCACTTCAGATGCCAATCCAAGTCCAGGTTATCACCTGTGCTTCTGACTGATAAGCTCTAGAGTGGAACTTCCAACAACCCCTTCCGTAGGTTCAATTCATTTGCTAGAGTGGCTCACAGGGCTCGGGAAACACTTCTGTTTACCACTGTATTAAAGGATGTGATAAAGGATACGTGACCAGTTAGATGAAGAGATACACTGGGCGAGGTCTGGGAGGGTCCTGAGCACAGGAGCTTCTGTCCCTATGGAGCTGGGGTGCATTACCCTCCCAATGTGGATGTGTTCATCCATGTGGAGACTCTCTGAACCCTGTAATATTGGGATTTTTATGGAGGCTTCCTCATGTAGATCATTAACTCCATTTCCAGCCCCTTTCCCCTCTCTTGAGGATTGGTGAGGGGCAGTGGTATGGAGCCGAATAGTCCAGCTCCAATCATGGCTTGGCCTTTCTGATGACAGTCTCTGTCCAGGAGTCATCCAGGAGCCCCTCCAGAGTTGCCTCATTAGAACAAGACATTCTTACCACCCAGGAAATTCCAAGGGATTTAGGAGTCCTCTGTCAGGAGCTGGGGTTGAAGACAAAATATTAGAACAAGAGACGCTCCTAGTGCTCTGAACACTTGGGAAATTTAAGGGTTTCAGTTCCTGTGCCAGGAACTGGGGGCAGACACCAATATATATGTTTTATTTTCTCACAGATACCAAAGCGGGTAGATGAAGAATATTATCAGATGTTGAGGGTGGAGAGTTCTCTCTAAACTGACTTGACAAGATTCTTGCTACAACTGGGTGGTGCAGGATAGCCAAGGACAGACTACAAGGTCCAGGCCTAGAGAAGAATGACTAAAGTTTAGTCAAGGAGAGTCTTTGTTCATAGCTACTGTGAAGCCAGTTAAACTGTGGTATCATGTTGACACTGATCAGCCAGAGTTTTAAGAAAAAGGAACTGAATTATTTGAAGTATAGACATCATGGCTTTCTTTAAACACCAAAAATTATTACAGATTTCCAAACTAAACATGAAAAGGCCACCAAAGCATCCTTAATTTTTAGTAAGGTAAATATCAATCACTCTAAGCCACATAAACAAAAAGGCCTTTGGGGGTGTTCCCCTCCCCCTTTATTTAGAGTAAAGGGTTCCTGAGACCCAAGTGAGAAGACCATTGTGAATTATCCCCAGCCTTAACAGGTCCCTTTCTTGCACCGACTTCAAGAAGAGCCATCAAGAGAGAATCCTAAGTACCTCTCTGTAAAAGCCCTTGGCCAGGCCTACATTTTTTAGTTCTTTTAGGCCAGTGAGCTGGTGTTTGGTGAGCTGAGGGACTTTGGACCACAGTTAGCTTTTTTCCTCTCTGTTCTCTTTCTCTTTTGTTTCTTTTTTTCTCATCTTTATATAGTTTGTTAGTACTGTTAGGGGGCATTTCTTTTTTTTTTTTTAAAGATTTTTATTTATTTATTTGAGAGAGAGAATGAGACAGAGAGAGAGAGCACGAGATGGGGGAGGGTCAGAGGGAGAAGCAGGCTCCCCGCCGAGCAGGGAGCCCGATGTGGGACTCGATCCTGGGACTCCAGGATCATGACCTGAGCCGAAGGCAGTCGCTTAACCAACTGAGCCACCCAGGCGCCCCTGTTAGGGGGCATTTCTAGTTAGTATTGCTAGCAGTAAGTTGCTGAGCTGCGGGACCTCACAGCCATGCCTGCGACCAGGAGACCTGCACTGACAACCACTGGCTCCTCAAGACCTTTGGCCAGGGCGGCTTTGCTGAAGTGAGGTCGGTCTGGCACAACCTAAGTGGGACAGAAGCATCCATGAAGGTCATTAACAAGAGCCAGCAGAGCTCCTCCAGCCTCCACAGACTATTCCTTGAAGTCCAGAGCCTGGAGGCCCTGAATCACGACCCTTGAGTCATGAAACCACTCAAGGTGACTGACACCACGGAAACACTCTATCTGGTCACGGAGTACACTACAGGCACTTGATCACCCACTGGACCATGCCTGCATGAGAAAGGAGCAGCCCCGGAGGCAGATTCTGCCAGATAGTGTTCACTGTGTAGTACCATTGCCAGGAGGGTATCATCCCCAGGGACCTAAAGCCAGAGAACCTGCTTTTGGAAGCCGACCTGAACATCAAGGTTGTAGACTTTGGCTTCAGCAATGAGTTCACTGTCGGCCATAAGCTAAACACCTTCTGTGGTAGTCCCCCTTATGCCAAAAGTACAACAGCCTCGCAGTGGCCGTGTGGAGCCTGGAGCCATCCTCTATACAATGACTGTCCAGTGACCAGCAGATGCCTGCCTTTACAGGACTTTGGGGAGCTGTGGGAGTGGGTACTGAGCGGAATATACTGCATTCCCCTTTATATGTCTGTGGAGTGTGAAAACCTACTAGAGCAATTCCTGGCCTTCAATCCCAGTGAGAGAAGCGCTTTAGAGGAAACCATGAAGGACCCCTGGATGAACATGGTCCATGAAGAGGAACTAAAGCCTTACATCCAGCCACCCCCTGGGCTACAAGGACCCCTGGCAGAACTGAGGTGACGTTATCCATGGGTTATGGGTGGCACCAGATCCAGGACCTGCTGATGGGCTGGAGTTATGATGACGTGATGGCCAACTACCTGATCCTAGGCTGCAAGAGCCCCAAGGCGGAGGGGTGGACCACTGCTGTGAAGCCCCCACCTTCAGCTGATCCTACCAACAGCTGCTGTCCTTCCCCATCCTGCACACTTCAGCCTAGGGTCTCTGCCAACACAAAGAAATGCGGTTGTGGTGAGCCCATCATTCCCACCTTTGTTGCATTCTGTAACTCAGAAAGTTGGCAGCCTGGGGAGGACTGGGAGTCAGTGGAAGGCCAGCAGCCCAGCCAAAGTGTCTGCCAGTCGCCCACCAAGCCTGGAGACAAGGACCCCCCAATCCCTAGCACAGTCCCCAGTGTGGCCCTGGGGCCTCCCCTCTACCCACAGCACCTACCATCCATGTGGTAGAGCCCCACATGGAACCAGCTGCCCTCGGGGTTTATCCTACAACAGAAACTCCCTCCATCCTGGGTGGCCCGGTGATGGGACCCCAGCCTCTCCCTTTGGCAACAGCCAGGGCTGACAGGGGACTGTTGGGAGCTTCTTCAACTTCCTCCTCAGACAGATACCCGTGTTTCAGGCTGCCCAGAAAGAACTGGCGTGGCCCTTCAAACACAGTGAAGCCAGCAAAAGCTCACATGGTGGATAGCCGAGGCAGGGATAAAACCAAAGACTGCTTTTAAAGAGGGAGCAAGAAGATCCTGAGTTGCACAGAGCCCAGCGACAGGTGTGGGAGCCGAGCCAGTGATGAGGCGACAGCTGCGGAGACGGGAGTGGTGCAAGGAGCTTACAGCGCGTGCACAGGGAAGCCGAGGCCTGCGTGCAGGGGAGGATAGTAGGTGCGGACTGCCAAGGCACTCTGCATGGGATTCAAATCAAGGGAGTACCTGCACTTCCACAGCATTCAAAGGCATTGAATCCAAAATGCTGGTGAGCTTAAAGGATGGTTGGGAGCCAATGGGGAGATAAGTAGAGAGGCTGGCCCTTTGTCCCAACCTGGATGAATCTTCAGAGACTGAACTGTTGTCCTGGGGCACTTCTTCCCTCCTGCTCTTCTGTCTCTTCCTCCATGTTTGTCAGGGAGGGGAGATACTGCTGTAGAAATAAACACAATAAAGAAACATTTAATGGGGAGGCATTTAACTTCCATTTTCTGAGTTGCTTTTAAAGCTGGATTGTGGGAGGTGATTATTGATTCAACTGGTTGTCATTCATGTTTGTCTTAGAGAACACAGGGTTGACACTCCCTTGAGCAGGTTTGATAGTAGTGATATTAACACCAACAAATAACAAGCCACAGACTTTCTAGACCATTTCAATTCCTTTTAGGTACAAGTGCCCATTGAACACACGAGGAAATGAATGTTGAGTGGGGTTAAGCACTTTGTACAATCATGGTGCTGGTGAGTGGCAAAGCTTGTATCAGGAGCTTGTGCTTTGAACCCCGGCTCTATGGCCTCCCGTGACTCAGGCCTGGGGCCTCTGCAGTCCTGGTTTTGACATCCTTTCAAGGTTGTTACACTGTGTCTCTGAATTAATGGATAATTCAGGAATATAAGAGATGAGACAACCAACCACTTGTGAAGTAATCTTCAGAGCTCTGGGTGAATTAACCTGTCTGCAGTTCCCTAAATCCTTCTCTGCATTAGTCCTGAGTACAAACTCTACCTCAAAAATGTTAGGAAGAAAGATGAAGCTGTCCAGAGTGCTGGAAACACTAAGGTTGTCTGGAGCCTGTTTAGCTGCAGGGAAAGTGCCTTGTAGGTCCTTTAGCACACAAGTGAGCCCCCCTGGTGTTAGAGCCTGATCCAGCTCTAAACGGATCTAGGGTGGTGCCTAGCAGGGTGGCCTTCATTCTCTTCTGCCTCATGTCAAAGGGCCTCATGTCTTATGAGCTAGAGAGCAAGTGTAGGGTGATGGCTTCCAGATGAACTCTTGTATATTTAAAATTCACTTACTAGACTCAAGAGCCCCTCTCCCTATCCCAATCTTTTTTATTCAGGTACGAATTAGAACTTGCCTGAGGACACCCACTCACCCCTGAACTGCTGGGTCACACCTCTGCCCAGGGGATCTGCCACAAGTGTGCTCTGGGCCTCTGTCCTCTCAGGCACTGGGAATAGGCATCTCATTTAGGGTGAGATTTGAGCTTTTTCCAGAGTCACACTGCTTGGTGAGGTCACTGAAGAGTTTTGGAAGGGTCCTTGATTGAAAGTTCTTTTTTGGCATGTCCTCTAGGTTGAGGTACAACCCTTCGGCATAGGCTTTCTTGATTATCATAGTGCTTGGCACTTAACAGTTCTTCACAAATAGCGTTTTCCCTTTTTCCTGCAAGGGAGTTACAAAGAAAGAATTGCATGGATATTTTGGAAGAGGGAGAGAGACACTAGGTACAGCTAGGGTGAGGATCAGGAATTTTTGTTTGTTTTTAAAGATTTTATTTATTTATTTGACAGAGAGAGCGAGAGAGCACAAGCGGAGGGAATAGCAAGGGAGAGGGAGAAGCAGACTTCCCACTGAGCAGAGAGCCTGATGCAGGGCTCAATCCCAGACCCCTGGGATCATGACCTGAGCCGAAGGCAGATGCTTAACCATCTGAGCCACCCAGGTGCCCCAAGGATCAGGAATGTTTTGTGGATGAGGCAGATTTGAAGTTGAGGCCCGGCCAGAACTCATGGGACCCTGAGTCCTCATGTGAGGCGGGTCACATATTCTTCTGAGGGCCATCATTTCTTTTCCATGGAAGCTGCTGGTGCCAGTTTCCACGCTACCTGCTGTTGGAGGGCAGTTTTGAGTTTGTACACAACACAGATCCATTGGTGGTGGTTGCCTGGAGCCTTGGCTGGAAAGGATCCTGAAGTCAAGGTCCGGCTCAGCAGGAGGGAGTCCTACTTTTCAGGTACCTGTAATAGTTATAGTTCCTAGTACTGCCTTCACTGTGGCTCCCACTTGTAATGAGATGATGTTAAATGACTCCAGGGCAGAGTTAGGAGGATGAACATAACCTGGTCACTAAAGGAGCTTCTGGGTCAGAGAGCTCTCTGATCGCCACTGCATATATCCAGGCATGCTATATTTGCAAGTGCGTGTATTTATAGGCACTGCGGTTGTGTTTTGGATTTGCACCCTGATCCAGGCATTAATTTATTTAAAAGAATATTTTAACATTTTCAAAGAGTTGAGCATCTTTAAATTCCCCATTTCTGTTATTTCTAATTTTACTGCATTATGGCCCAGAATTGTAAGATGTTAAAATTTTTGTCCTTTTATATTTACTAAATATATCTTTTTGTTTTCAAAATATAATGAAAGGTATTTCTATTTCTTTGTGAGTTGTCTTGGTTTGTTAAAAAAAAATTCACTTTGTTATTTGTTACTACATTCTTTTGGGTAGGTACGTACAGTTCAGTAGTACTTTTATTGTTTTGCATATTTTTGTTTTTTTTTAATCATTTAAACCTTCATTCTCTCTTAAGACTTTTCCTTTCGTGCCTCCCATGCTCTAGATTCTATGATTTAATATTTCTCAGTTAAGACTGCTTTCAGCTCTAGATACTGGAAAATCTGACACACAGTAGTACGAACAAGCAAGGATAGGAGATGAGGCCAAAAAAGTAGGCAGGGGCCAGGTTATCTGGTTATCTAAGCACTTATTTTATTTTCTCCCCGCCCCTCTAAGCTTTTATTTTGTTGCAACAAGAAGCCAGTGGGAGGGTTTAACGGGGGTGGGAGTGAAGGGGGGAGTTGGGGGGGTGTGGGGTTAATATATATCATGTCTTTCATGTTTTCTATGGAGCACCCTGGATGCTGACTGGAGAATGGACTGTAGGAGAGTAAGAGGGGAAGCAGGGAGCTGGGTTAGGAGGCAGTCTTTGCAGAAGACCAGTAAGAGAGGAGGGTGACTGAAACTGGTGTAGAAATGGAGACAGTGAGGAGTGGCTGCAATCAGGATGCACGGCAACAGGACTTGCTGGAGGACTGCATGTGGGATGAGAAGGGAAAAAGAGCCAGTGATGACTCCTGAGTGCTCCCCTCAGAAAAGAGGATCTAGGCCTGGGGGTGCTCAGCAGGTAGATGGTATTCAAAGCTGGGAGCCTCCGTAGGTTCGCTCTAAGAAGAGAGGGCCCATAGGAAAAAGAAGGGGGCTGAGGATCCCAGAGAACTTGTGGAGGAGGAGGAGCAATAAGAGGAAGACAGAGTAAGGCGGGAGTGAATCTGGAGGGAGGCAAATCCAGAGAAAACTGTTTTAAGATGGAAGAAGTGCTCAATCGTGTTTCAGCTAAAAGGCTGAGAAAACAAAAACTTAATCCTGAATTCAGTAAAATGGCAATCATTGGTGACCCCCGTGAAAGCCACTTCAGTGAAGTGGTGAGGAGGGAAGCTGGACCGGAATCGGTTTAGGAGAGAAGATGAGGAGAGGTAGCTTGAATGGAGCAGAGAAGAATGGGAAATGGAGAGGACCCGGGGGTCAAAGGAGGTCTGTGTTTAATATACAACATTAGGGTACATTTGTGTTCCGAGGTTGGCAAGGGATCATTACTGACACAGGACTGCAGAACTCTGGGGTCAGAATCTGAAAGGCCTTCTCAGCCCCCACTTTACTAAATTATAACCTCAATCTTTAAAATCAATGGGATTTTGGGCACCTGGGTGGCTCAGTTGGTTAAGCGACTGCCTTCAGCTCAGGTCATGATCCTGGAGTCCTGGGATCGAGTCCGGCATCGGGCTCCCTGCTCGGCCGGGAGTCTACTTCTCCCTCTGACCCTGCCCCCTCTCATGCTCTCTCTGTCTCATTCTTTCTCTCTCAAATAAAGAAATAAAATCTTTAAAAAAAAATCAATGGGATTTTTGCCATCTATTTCATGATACAGGCATACCCACAGAATATACCCCCAATTAATGTTTTCCTGGAAGAAGATTTTAATTTTTAATACCCAAAGTGCATAGCAGTCATTTGTCTCTCTAGTTTAAATTGAGTCTTCAAAAAATATACTTTGAACAAGGAAAAGTTTCATGTTGCTTTCAAATACAATCAGCAGACCATCAATCACACTAGTCACTTTGCAAATCTTTGGAGTGTCGTCAAGATGTACAGTATCTGATGCTGCTGGTCTACAACACAGCACTGCTACTGCACAAAAAGCAACCGTATGCTAACAGCTGTATTATTTTTTTGATTTAATTTTTTACGTATGATGTGGAGAACAAAGGCAAAAGAAATAAGGAAAAAAAAAATTTCCTTACAACTTACAGCCCATTGACAAGTCCTTGAGACAGGCAGAGTGACCTTCTTCTAAGAACTCAACTCAATACTTGCTAGAAGCAAAAGGCAATCTTATCTTAACATTAGCCCGACATCCAGGATCTTGTAAGTCTTCTTTAACATATAAAAATTCCTTTGGAAACTTCCTGTATCTCTACTGCCACCTCCCTCCACCTCGCCAAGATATGTTAGCAATCATCCTCCAAGCATACGGCCCACTGATATACATCTGATGGGTCTCATGACTAAGGTTTTCCTAGACAATAGTAAATGCCCTTTTCCTAACGACAGCTAACCCCTCAAGGTCCTGAAAACCTGGCTTCCAAATTCCTTAGAGATTTACACTATCCCTAACTCCCTTCCAACTTGAAAGTCTATAACCAGCCACTCCTCACGACCCCAGTGCAGATCTGCCCTAGGGTCCTATCCCCTGTGCTTTAATAAAACCACCCTTTTTGCACGGAAGATGCCTCAAGAATTCTGACTGTTCACTCCGAACCCCAACATTTTCACAGCAAGTAAACTCTCACCCCAACATGGGGCTCGAACTCACGACCCAGAAATCAAGAATTGCAAGCTCTTGTGACTGAGCCAAGCCAGACACCGAAGAATTGGTAGGGTTTTTTGATGGACTTGCTATGCCTTATAATTTTTTGTTTAAAATAATGGGAAATAAGGTCTCCTTAGAATTTGTTCTCAGAGAAAGTCCTGACATTTCAGGCATAGACTATTAACAATCACTTAAAGGCATATGACTTTCCAGCTTCGTCTTAGTTTCAAGTTTTTAATTACTTACCTTGGAAATTACTTAACTTCATTTCTTCCAAATCTGGCAGTAGGACTGATGCTCCAGAAAGTTATACCATGGATATTTTGCTTTTTTTGCATCCTTCCTGCACAGAATTGGAGCTTTGCTGAAGTGAGTTTGAGACGTGTGTAGTGATGGAGTAACTGGAGTTAATCAGAAAAACTAAATGGAAAAACGACTTAAAAAAATTATCACTATAACCCCCAACAGCAACAAATTGTTTAATTATTTTGTGGTTCTGAAGGGATATTTAAAAAGTTATATTTAAAGGGGTTCCAAAGGAGCCGGGCAGTAGGGCAGAAACTGTCGTACTACCTTCCTCCACAAACTTCCCTGATCTCTTGGGAAGGACCAACGGGAGCTTGTGGTCCTGCTGGCGGTGTGAATGAGGCCAAGGGGGCCAGGATAGGTCAGGGGAGTCAGAGAAGTGGCTTGCGCGCGGTCCCCCAAGGGGATTAGGAGCTTACTGACCTGCCCGCCTGACTTTCCCATCTGTACCACGCAGAATTGGGCCTGTCCACTGTCATGTTTCTCCTTTTCAAAACACCGCACTGGGCAGTCAGTCCCTCTAATAAGCTGTTCAGCCAGCCCAGGGCTCCAAGGGGCACTCTGCGGGGAGCCACACCACCGAGGGTCCATGGGGACGATTATGGCAGCCCCGAGGGACAGAGGTGACGGCGAGAAAGGTGGCTTTGAAAAGGCAAGTTCCAGGTTTCCAGGTACCGGTATTTCCATCGTAGCCGGTGGGTTTACGTTTCAAATACCGACTTAAGAGCTTCCGCACGGGTTCTAAGAAGTGTCACCAACCGCCAAGTCCGCGCGAGTCCCTAAGCCCCAACCCCACCGAGGGCCGCCTCAACGTGCGCGGCCCGGCGGCACCGCGCATGTCCGAGGGGGCGTGGCTCGGAGGGCGAGGCGAGTAGAGGCGGGAGTGAGGCGGTGGGAAGGGCGGGGCGCGCTGAGTCGTGGAGGTTGGTACCCATGGCCAACTCCCCTCAGGCTGTCAGATGGGCCGGCCTGCGAGAAATCCGGCTTCGGCCACAACAAATGGCGCCATCGGCAATTCGTAAGGATGCTCTATCACGATTACAGCGCGAGTCAGGCTGTCCGGGGCCCGCTGGGCCGCGCTGTGTCCCTGGCGGCGGGGCTTGGGGGAGATCCGCGCTCCTCCGGGCTTGGCGGCACCGCCCCTGGGCCGCGGAGGGGCGGGGCGGGAGGAGAGGCCTCTCCCTGGGCATGCTGGGAGCTGTAGTCTCTCAGTCGCTCCCAGCCAGCTGCTTTCAGGGCTGCAGGACTACAACTCCCAGAATGTGCTAGGCGCTGGGTGTTCATTGTGGTTTAGCCTTTGCTTAGATTTTGTGGCTCTGACACTTTACTTACCCCATTCCCATTCCTATTTGCTGCACTGATTGCTTTGTTGTTATTTCCTAGAGGCCATTTGGTTGTTTCTGTATCTTGCAGTGTTTTTAGGGAGTTCACCCTCACTACATAAAGTCACTGCGCAGTAAGTACAATAGCTACCTACTTGTAGTTCTCATGTTTGTCCTCTCCAATGAAGCTGTGAAGAATCTTAGTTACTTGTAGCTCCTCTCATTCTCATGCGAATGGGGCCACTTACCAAGCTGGGCACCTCGTCTTTGGTCTCATTGATATTATCTTTTTCATCTATTTTGAAATATACTCTGCTAGTAACATGGACACTGACAGACATTTTTACATATCTAACATCTCCATGAAGAAGGCCTATGATCCCCATTTTACAGGTGTGGAAACTGAGGCTCAGAAGGGTTGAGTAGCTTCCTAAACCTCATACAATTTCTCTGCACCTTTTGAGTCTTAACCTGGAACTCTGCCTCCCAGGTATATACACTTTGTGTGAAAGAAGATAAGTGTTTACAGAATTTTGGCACAAGGAGCTGAAAGCAACTTAAATGATTTTAATTTGAATACAGCTTTGCACAACTTCTTTCTTTCTTACTTCAAACTCCCAGATTCCTGTAACTCTCAAATATGCATTGGGTAGTTTCAAGAAAGGTAGATTCACAAAACTTCTTTTCTTTTTCCCAATATTAAAGTGGCCTTACTTGGTGTATTTTAAGATGCAGGAGAGTCAACGGTGATGTTATACTTTTCAAATGATCAAATTCAGGAACATCAGCCAACTTAGCACTGAGCAGCTGGACAGATCTGCAGTGCCTGCTGCTGCTGAGCAGTGAGCTCTGGGAAAGCGAGCTCTGGCAGATCCTACTCTGGCTGGGCGCTGTCTTCAGTAACACTGGCCTGTGAGAATGTGAGCTCCTGGATCTTGTATGGCTCTGACTGGCTTCTTGATTTTTGTGGTTTGTTTGTTTTTGTTTTTTATAAGGGAAGTGAAGTTTAGAGATTTATTTATTTATTTATTTATTTATTTATTTGAGAGAAAAAACACAGAGGGAGAGGTAGAAGCAGACTCCCTTGCTGAGCAGGGAGCCCAACGTGGGACCCAATCCCAGGACCCTGAGGACCATGATCTGAGCCAAAGGCAGATGCTTAACTGACTGAGCCACTCAGGCACCTCGGCTTCTTGTTTTTAATAACAGTTTAATGGTTTGGGGTGCCTGGGTGGCTCAGTCATTGAGCGTCTGCCTTCGGCTCAGGTCATGATCCCAGGTTCCTGGGATCGAGCCGCACATCGGGCTCCCTGCTCAGCGGGAAGCCTGCCTCTCCCTCTCCCACTCCCCCTGCTTGTGTTCCCTCTCTCACTGTGTCTCTTTCTGTCAAATAAATAAAATCTTTTTTTAAAAAATAAAAATAACAGTTTAATAGTTTGAAAGTGATCATGTGGTGGATATGTGTTTTCTTTCGTGTGTGTGTGTGTGTGAGACAAATAACGAGCCTAATAATTTCATATGAACCCATGGCTGTTCTCAACCAAGGACAGTGGTGGAAAAGCTGATTTGTGTATAATCACTGCCTTCATACTTCGTACAGAGAAGACATGTCTTCATGTCTTTGCCTTTTATATCTTGCTCGTCTGTGCCAATGTGCTATTTTAGGGGCAGTGCTAATGGTTCAGATTGCAGGGTTCCCTCACATACATTTCCAATTTTTTCCTTGTTTGGGCTTAAAATGTAGTAACATTATTATCTTAAATGGCATAAGTATCTTTGTTGATGAAAAAATTCTATTGCCAAATACTTCTCCTTTTTTAAAAAGATCTTATTTATTTATTTGAGAGAGAGAGAACGAGCAGGGGGGAGGAGTAGAGAGAGAGGGAGAAGCAGGCTCCCCACTAAGCAGGGAGCCCGATGCGGGGCTCTATCCCAGGACCCTGAAATCATGACCTGACCCGAAGGCAGACGCTTAACCGACTGAGCCACCCAGGCGCCCCTTTTCTTTCTTTTTTTAATGTTTTTTATTTATTTATTTATTTTTAAAGATTTTATTTATTTATTCATGAGTGACAGAGAGAGAGAGAGAGAGAGGCAGAGGGAGAAGCAGGCTCCCAAGGAGCAGGGAGCCCGATGTGGGACCCGATCCCAGGACCCTGGGATCATGACCTGAGCCGAAGGCAGACACTCAACCATCTGAGCCACCCAGGCGCCCGAAGAGAAGTATTTTCTTTATATTTTTTAGAGTTTTACAAAATATTCAACTGTATTCTAAGAAAACAAAATTAAAACAGGAAAAAAAATAAAAGCAAAACTGACTCTTTACTGTCCCTTCAGGCCCAGTCCTGTAGAAGTGTGTCTCTTTCTCCTGTTCCCTCAATCCTGCACAGACTTCATGCCAGCACGCGGAACCCTGGACTGACTGAACTCACCTGCCGACACACCTGCCTCCCCAACTATACCTTGAGTATCTGCTCTGACTCATCCTTCCCACCTGTGTCTAAAACATGGCCTAGCTCACTGCAGTCACATATGTGGTTAAGGAGTCCATCACTTCTATATCAAGGCCATGGTCTTGTTAGAGAAATATAACCTCTCATATTCCCTCTTTGCAAGCATAGCCTTCATGGAGACTGGGACATATTAGTACAAATGTTGGAAAGGAACTGATTTTCCCATCAGTCCCTGACCCAGTGCAATCATCACAGAGACACGGGATGATGACTGTAGCTCAGAGCCTTGGACACCTTCCAGATGCACTTAGAAGATGCACTTGATCCAAGTGGAGACACCTTCCTATTTACTGGAAACAAGCTTTCAATTCAGGAGAAAGAGAAAGTCCCTACTGACCTGTACGTCACAAGATATTTCATGGATAGAAGTAGAACTACAGATGAGTTGACGAGAGAGACATCCCGGGACAAGGGCTCTATCAACTCAGTCTGTCACTGCCCTCAGGAAGCTCAGTCTCATCTTTTCTCTCGCTCATTGAGTCCATCTAGTGACATCTCTGTTACTGACCTCTCTTCCCATACACAACTTCTCCCAGTCCAAGCCCTTCTTGTCCTAAAGGCCACTTGGGCTTCTGAGACTCTTCTGCCTTATTAACCCCAGGTTTGTGCCCCAGAAAAGGTGTGTGGGAAAGTATTTTTGAGCAGAGATTTTTCAAATGGCCTCCAGGACAAGCCAGGTTAACCCTGCTTCAGAGGGAGAGCCTTGGAGCAGGTGACAGCAATCCTTTGAGGGCTTTAGGCCTCAGGATAAAGCCCAGAACTTGACAGTGGAGCAGATCTCTGACATTGAATGCGCCCATTTAACTTTATGTATGCGGAAACTGAGCCCAGAGAGGTCAGATGACTTGCCCATCAACACACAGCCTATACATGACCTTGCACCCAGGAGTAAAGTGCCCTTCACACTCCATTGGCCTGTCTTCTTCCACACCTTTACCTGCTAAAATCAGATTGAGATGAAAACTGGCAAAGCTCTGGCGTACAGCAGTGGTTCTTAAACTTTGTTGCACATTAGAATCACTTGGAGAGCTTAAAATAATACTGATGTTTGGCTGCATACAAGATCAACGAAATCACAATTTCTGGGCTGAGTTCCAGGTGACTGGGGTACTGGAATCAATGCAAACAGCTTGACTTGTCTGTGCCTGGGAATGGGGAAGGGTGGGAGGGGACAAGTGGCCTGCAGGGTCCAGTCCCCTTCTGGCATCCTGTGGGCCTATGATTCTGGTAGGGGGAAGCTGTGGGGCAGGGGGATTGCTTGGGTCTACTGGGATTTAGGACTGCTTTCAAGTGGGGCCTGCACCTACCCGAGAATTTTGATGGTCTACAAATTATTTCTGCATCCAGAGGAGCTGGACCAGTCCACCAAGCTCTCTCAGTGCTGCCATTTAGAAATAAACTCGGTGCTTGGGAACAGGGGAAGGGCTGACTGTGTTCCAGGAAATTTCTCCCTGGCCTCTGGGGAATATTCTGACAGTGTCTCTGAAGATGGAGACAAATGTCTTCTTTGGTTAAGAAGTCTTTGGATGATTTAAACATAGGTTTACAAGTTACTGTTTTGGTAAGGTAGAAAACTGTAGTATTTAAAAATTAAGAGCCAATTTTACGATTTTAGAGCCAAATATACTTAGATTGACTGATAAATTGTTTAATGCAGACACTGGTAAGAATAAAAGCTAAGGGATAAGGAGCTTTAACATTAATTTCTATTTTCATAAATTTTATATTCATTATAGTCTAAAACTGGGGTCTATCCATGTCTATATATTTCTGTGTATCTCTGTATCTCTATATAGCTTTGAGATGTGTGTAACTATTTGGTAGGTGCCAATTCTCCTGCAGCACCCAAACTTTCTTTGGAGAAGTTGTAACACTTGTTCATACTAGTGTAAGTAAAGAAAAAATGTTTGGGTGGGCTAGGGCCTCTGTAATGTGGTCGAAGAAGAGAGGAAGTTGGCTAAGAAGGCTGGTCCCTGGGGAGCCTGGGTGGCTCAGTTGGTTGGGTGACTGCCTTCGGCTCGGGTCATGATCCTGGAGTCCTTGGATCGGGTCCCGCGTCGGGCTCTCTGCTCGGCAGGGAGTCTGCTTTTCCCTCTGACCCTCCTCCCTCTCATGCTCTCTCTCTATCATTCTCTATCTCAATAAATAAATAAAAATCTTAAAAAAAAAAAAAAAAGGCTGGTTCCTGGCTCTCTGGGCTTCTGCTTGGACACCTGGGAAACCCTCATTCATTCTTGACCAAGTAACAGGGGACCTAGAGGAGTGGGGTGAGCAGCCCTAGCCAGATGCCCTCCATGCAATTCTCTCAGCTTACATCATAAGTATGGATTACCCTCAAAGATCTTCAAAGTTCTGGGTTCTTCTGATTTCTTTAGTTTTCCTACGAGTCTTGCCAGGGCTGTCACAAACTAAATCAGTTTTACCAGTTTTTGTAGAGTGATTATCTATTTCTTTTTTTTTTTTTATTATGTTATGTTAATCACCGTACATTACATCATTAGTTTTTGATGTAGTGTTCCATGATTCAGAGTGATTATATATTTCTATGTCTGCCATGATCTTCCATCTTCTCAGTCCCTGAGATAGCTGTTTTTGGTGAGAAAATATTTTAAAGAATGGTTATATATTATTTTACAATATACAATTTTATGTAGTGATTATTTTATAGTTATGTTATTAATCTCATTTTATAGAGCAGTTATGTACATATATATTTTTGACAGAGCGCGAGCACATGAGTGTGCTTGCTGGGGACAGGGGAGAAGGGGCAGAGGCAGAGGGAGAGGGAGAGAGACAATCTGGGTGGGCCTCAATCCCATGACCCTGGGATCATGATCTGAGTCAAAATCAAGAGTGGGACGCTTAAACTGACTGAGCCACCCAGGCACCCCAATTATATATTTTAATATTACAGACTTTGCTATAGGCCTCCTGTGAGGTCAGCTTCCACCCACAGAGCAGCTTCACCCATGGATGGGCATTCCCTGGGGCTCCTGAATCCAATGGCCCAGTGCGGTGCAGCAGTGGACCAGTTGCAACAACTGTCAACTGTGATGGCCACATACGACTCAGACAGAGCCTTCCATAGGCTGCACCACAGTTCAGCTTCAACCTCTGATCAATCCTGCTTCCTCCCTACCCTGCCACAGAGGTTGACAGCTAATCTATATCCTGCTTGCCAAAATCAATCTCAACATCAGCTCCCAGAGAAACTAACTCAAGACAGATGGGAGTGGGAAGGAAGGCACTTTGGAAAGGGATTTTGGAACTAGATTGCTCCCTGGCTGGCTGGCAATGAGAACCCCCTCACGGACTAGATGGAACACCCATGCACCTATATACCCATGCCAGATACAGCTGGCAGTCTAAGCATTAACACTCTCACAGGTCATGGGATAGTAAGTGCTGGTTGCCACTGAAGCAAACAGAGATGCTTTGTGTAGCAAGAAAGCTGAGACCCAGACCCAGGACTAATTAGAGTGGCCAAGCTCTTGGTAAGGTTAGTCAGCTACCCACCGTAGATCTGTTAGGCTGTGTGGTGTGTGTGTGTGAGAGAGAGAGAGACCCTAAAACTTGGTTTTGGGGGCTTTGGGTGGATGCCCCCGAACTTTCAACCAGACTCCTTGGAGCCTGCAGAAATGGCCCACCCCGTCCCTATTAAGAACAAGTGCTGTCTCTCCATTCTCTTCCTACAACTAGAATGATTGTTCTAGCTCTTCTTTCTTCCCAACTCCTGCCTTTTCAGCTACCGGTGGGAAGGGAAATTGGTAGCCCCAAATAAGCAGGCAAAATGGGTGCTAGATTCAGAGGAGTGGAAGTAGTCCGTTTTCGTTAGAGCCCTAACGTGCGGCTGGCTGTCTCCTTTTCCAGATGACGACAACAGTTCCGACTGTCACTGAGGGCTTTCCGGGGTCAGGGGAGCTGCTGGACTCTTGCTAATTCAATTTTTTCCATTCCAGTCTCTTCCCTATCATCTCCCCCTTCACCCTGGAACGTGTTCAAGAAATTTGATGAAAAAGAAAATGTGTCTAACTGCATCCATTTGAAAACCTCAATTATTAAGGGTATTAAGAACCAAGTGATAGAGTAATTTCCAGGTGTGGAACCATGGCTTAATCATATAATGCCTAAGAAAGAGTCTGTCAAAATATGTGGTGCCATGAACATATAGAAATCCTTACAGTGAATGGCGAGTTACTATTTTTTAGACAGAGAAGGGCCTTTTTATCCAACCTTAAGTTTACTTCACAAATATCCTTTTATTCTGCTGCACCAGCAGGTTGATAAAGGAGCCATCAAATTTGTACTCAGTGGAGTAAATATTATGTGTCCAGGCTAACTCTTCTCCTGGTGCAGTAGATAGGATTGTTGCAATCATGGCAGAAGGAAAACAGCATGCTCTGTGTGTTGGAGTCATGAAGATGTCTGCAGAAGATATTGAGAAAGTCAACAAAGGAGTTGACATTGAAAATGTCCATTATTTAAATGATGGTCTGTGCCATATGAAAAATATATAAATGAGCCTCAAAACAAATACACTTGGGCAAAATATGGATATAGTGCTTTATCTGTGTTTTTGTCTGTGTGTGACAGCATGAAGACAATACTTCTGTGGCTATGCTGAATAAATTCAATGGATGCTAAAAAAGAAAAAAAAAAAAAAGAAGCACTTGTTATCACCTTGCTTGGAGACAATGCAGACATCTCTCTCTGCAAGACAGCATCACATCCCATAAGACCTGTACCTGTCTTCTCTCCTAGCCATCAGGCTATAACTCCCCCAGAAGAGCTGCATGACCCAGCTGGGAGAAGACATGTGGGGCTGAATTCTCAGGGTGTTTGACCCATGGCCAGACCACAAAGATGGGGAGCTCTCCTGAAATACAAGATTTAACACCCTGGCAAATGCCCCAGGAGATAGTGTGACCCCAATACTGGGATGGCTCCTAGACGCATGGAGAAAGTTATGGCCTGGGCTACGTGAAGTTGAAATGCCAGAATGGCTGACAGTGGAGGGGGTGGGACAAGATGCCATATGGAGCTGTGGCCCTTGCCAGAGCAAGGATCATAGTGCATGCCCCTGGGACTCTGGTTGAGGCTGTGCTGTCCACAGTGGAGGGGTATGTACCTTTATAAAGCTCCTGGAATTCTTCCTGGGCCCTTGTAGAGACAGAATACTGGTGCATGGGAAACCAAATGGCCACATGCTGAAATGTTTGTCATGAGCTGAGTTTTATGAGACGCACCAAGGCTTAAGGGCAGGCAGGGCCAGTGCCATGTTTACTGCTGGGATCAGGCACAAACGTGAGAGGGCACAGGTGAGCTGCATGAGAAAGTGGCCCAGAACCCCGTGTCACCCACCACTGCTGCACCAACACTCTACTTCAGCTCACACCTATGGCTATACGGTGGATTCCCTATGTCCAAGCTTGGTTGTGTGTGGGTGTATAAACTGAAATGCAGACAGCAACTTCACTGGAACCTCACCCAGCAATGGCTCAAAAAGACAGTGGTGAAGGAAAACACCCCTAAATGGGGAATATGCCTGGTCATCCACCTGGGGTAGGAGAAGTGGATCAAGGTTAGAATTCATACTGACGTATGGCAGTAGGGAATGACCTGGCTGGCTGGTGAGGGGCCTGGAAGATTGGGGATGAGGAGGTGTAAGATGGAGGCATGTGGATGGATGACTGGGAAATTGTGCACATTTTTGTGTCATGTTAATGCCCATCGGAGAGCATCCAGCACGGAAGAAGAACTGAATAGCTAAGACAGCTGATGTTGGCCGGTCTTGGTCATTGGCCACTCCAGTGTTGGCACAACTGACACATGAATTAGAGTGGCCACGGTATGAGAGATGGAGCTCATTAGCATGGAATGCAACCTGTTAAGACTGATTTAGCTGTTGTCATCACTGAATGCCCAGCTTGCCTGCAAGACACCAGCACTGAGCCACCTGCAAGGCATCATTCCCAAGGACACCAGCCAGTTAGCCACTTAGCCACTTAGCAGCAAGTTGACGGTTTTCATAGGAATGGACATTCTTGGTCTGAGCTTGCTTTCCTGCTTGCAGGTCCTCAGGCAGCATCACTCTCTGAGGCTCATGGAGCATCTGGCCCATTGGTATGGGTGCCTCAGAGCACAGCACCAGACCAGAAGACACTCCCCCTCCCCCTCCCGACACACACTGAAGGAAGTGCAGGAATGGGCCATGACTGTGGGGTCCTCTGGCTGAGTCAAACATGGTACCTCCAGAGGCTGCCTGCTTGATGGACTGTTGGGGCGGTCTGTGGTGTGGGTGAAGTGCCAGTTTGGAGGTGCGCTCCATGAAGATGGGCACTGTCTTCTGATTTTGTAGTGAATCAGTACTCAAGATAGCAATCTGGATGCTCTCTACAATTCAGCAATTTAATAGAGCAATCTGGTCAGTTTTCTCTGAAAATCATAGCAGCATTTAAAGGGTCTCCCTCGGGTGCCTGGGTGGCTCAGTCAGCTGGGCGTCTGCCTTCGGCTCAGGTCATGATCCTGGAGTCCTGGGATTGAGTCCCACGTCGGGCTCCCTGCTCGGTGGGGAGTCTGCTTCTCCCTCTGGCCCTCCCCCATCTCATGCTCTTCTCTCTCAAATAAATGAATAAAATCTTAAAAAAATAAAAATAAAGGGTCTCCTTCATCCCAGATACTGATGCAATGGGTCATGTATTGTTTTGGAGGGATGCCTGCTGGGGAGGCATGGAGGTGTGTGTATGTGCGAAAAGCAAGGAAGAGGAAGGGTTGTAGGTTTCAGAATTTAGCAGCTAGAAAGTCTAGTTCCAGCTACCGTTCTGAAAGATTGCACAGTTGGTGCTGCTGACCTCAGCACAGGGCCACCTCAAGTCTCAAGGTTTTGGGGATGAGAGTTAATTGATTTAAATGAATAAATTGCCCCAAGACTTTCTAAATAAGAGAGCCTGAGCCTGAGGCATTGTTAGAAACCTCACAGTGAGTTTAAATGATACAGCGTCAAACAACTCTTTATAAGGCTCTTAAAAAAAAAAAAAGATTTATTTATTAGAGAGAGAGCACAGCGTGGGGGGAGGGACAGAAGGAGAGGGAGGAGTGGAGCAGACTTCCCACTGAGTGGGGAGCCTGGCACGGGGCTTGATCTCACGACCCTGAGATCATGACCTGAGTTGAAATCAAGAGTCAGACGCTCAACCAACTGAGGACCGAGGTGGTCAACGGGCTCTTGAAAGAAGTGGAGACAACCTACATGAAGCTGCTTCAGTTCTGATACCTTTTGAGGATTTGGGGGCAATGAGACATGGTGGAAACACACTTTCTATGTTCAGTTACTGACCACTCTTAGGAACATTATTACTGCTGAGTTGTCTCGATAGAGCAGATGTTTTCAAAATATGTCTTCTTGGGTGATCCAGAACAGCTTCACTTTCATCTGCTTCCTCTGAACCGGGGGGTGGGGGGATAGTAATTATTCCAGGGCTAACAACATCTAGAGGCCATGGAGGGAGTGATGAATGAACATGAAAGAAATGATCAAATCCAGTGTAATAGTAAAATGATTTTATAGAGAAATGGTAAAAGGAATTAATTGCTCCATGTAGCAATGCTCCCTCTTCCCGTGTTATATGTTTGTATAAAAGAAAAGAAATCTGCTTCTCGAATAGATATTGTAAATCAAAACTTGGATCTGAACAGGCTGGAGAGTTTTTTTGGAAAGGATTTTCTCCCTAAAAAGATTATTATATGTATTTTTAAAGATTTATTTATTAGGGCGCCTGGGTGGCTCAGTTGGTTAAGCAACTGCCTTCGGCTCAGGTCATGATCCTGGAGTCCCGGGATCGAGTCCCGCATCGGGCTCCCTGCTCAGCAGGGAGTCTGCTTCTCCCTCTGACCCTCCCCCCTCTTGTGCTCTGTCTCTAAAATAAATAAATAAAAAAAATCTTAAAAAAAAAAGATTTATTTATTAAAAATCTTTTTAAAAAAGTTATATTTATTGGGGTGCCTGGGTGGCTCAGTCATTAAGCGTCTGCTCAGCGGGAAGCCTGCTTCTCCCTCTCCCACTCCACCTGCTTGTGTTCCCTCTCTCGCTGTCTCTCTCTCTGTCAAATAAATAAATAAAGTCTTTAAAAAAAAGTTATATTTATTTAAATATTCTCTACACCCAACATGGGGCTCAAACTCCTGACCCTGAGATGAAGAGTCACACCCTCTTCTGACTGAGCCAGCCAGGCACCCCTCTATAGGATAAAATTCTAAAGGATTTGTAACTTGGAGTATTTCTAACTGAAAGAGTATTTGATGCTACCAGTAAGATAGGGTGTTGCTGAATCCTCCTGAGGCTTCTAGCAACAATCCTTTCTGTCTTAAAGGTCAACGTCTCCTCTACCAGATCTTTCCCCAATCTGTGTTTAGAAACATTGTCGAATCTCCTCTACCCTCAGAAGCCCTCTGTAATCTGCCCTTCTTCTCAGCTACTGCCTTTGTTCTCATGCCCATCACAGACTCACTGGGTCTGTGCTTGCTATCTCTACTTTTCCCTCTGCCCATCACTTCAACCCACTCCATTTGGAGCTAGAGTCAACATGGCCAGATAACCACTTGAATCTAGAAAAATGGATCATGGATGATTCTGAACCATTGAGCCTGGGTACCCAGGAGAGAGGGGACATCCACAGGGGAGTTTGAAGTAGCTGGTGGAGGAGGAGAGGGAGAGAAGTGTGGTTTTATCCATGATAACCATTCATGTGAAGATGCTACAGAGCCCAGATGTGAGGGCAGGAGAAATCAGGGCTGGAGATAAGTACTTGGGGGTCAGAATAATGGTTGAACTGAGAGGTAGGAGCTCCACAGGTACCAATGCTTCTCTGTCCTCCAGAATGTTCTGCTTCTAGGTCAACTGCAACTCCCACACTCATTCCGTGTGTGACATTGGGCCTGAAGCCTGGCCTCTGTGAGCCTGTTTCTTCATCTGCGAAGTGTGAAAACTCCACCCATCTTACAAGGTCTCTGAGGACTCAGGGTCATACTACTATCATCATTTATTGCCCTCACCTCTCCAGGTAGAGCAGAGCAGAAAACTCAGCACATTTCTTTCCTCTCTTCAGCCTCATCTCCACTCTTTGGAGACATCATCCCTCTATTTCCCAGATGAGGATACAGAGGCCCAAAGAGGCACAGTCTTGCTCAGGGACCCACAGTGGAAAGGCCCCAGGTGCCTTCACCCTACCTCCAGCCCTACCACTGACAAGAGTTCTGTTCATTGAGCTCTTTATGTGTGTCCTGGGCCAAGCTGCGGATGGAGTGGGATGGGGTGTTTTGGCAGCCTGGTTGAGTGGTACCTGCCTACCCCATCCCCACTGGAGTCTCTGGCCCCCGGGCTGGAACTGAGGCCATGTCAAAGGCGTTACCTCCCTGGAGAACCCCTTAGGCCATGCTCTGCCCAGCAGAGTGCCTCAATTCACTGTCTGAAGATGTGAGAGAAAGTTTCCAGGTGAGCAGGTCTCTCTCTGTAGAAGGACCAGGGTGGATGAGGGAGAAGTTCTTGAGGATTTGGCACTCCTGAGTATGGGAAGAGAATGAGCTGTGTGGTGGGGAGCTGAAGCCTTATTTGCTCTCGCTTCAGTCCCCCTCAATTTAAATCATCTCTCCTGGATGCCCAGGGAGCCCCAGAAAGGCCTATTCAGGACCCAAAGGGGTCCTGAAAACCCCAGGTAGAAGGGTTTTAGCTCAACCCAAAGAAGGAGCCAGGTAGGAAGTGAGAATCCCACCACTGGGACATGCAAATCAAGGTCAGAATACCCCTGGAAGGAAGAGCCTAGGAATAGTGCAGGGTCTTAGACCAGAGACTTACATCTTGAGAGTTGATAA
Source organism: Leptonychotes weddellii (assembly GCF_054177405.1). Classification (NCBI taxonomy): domain Eukaryota; kingdom Metazoa; phylum Chordata; class Mammalia; order Carnivora; family Phocidae; genus Leptonychotes; species Leptonychotes weddellii. Next base: position 11,908,270 of record NC_138369.1, read on the forward strand.
AGGAGAAGAGGAAGTTCCCAAGGCTCAGGAAAGCAACTCAGCTAGGTCTTCCATAGCACACACTGGCCACCTCTATCCAGTGCTCCATCACCTTGGCTCTGTTCTGGGACATCATGCTTGGGTTGCCAAGGCAGTTGGCCACACTGTTGAACTGGGTTATGGTGACATGGACTATGAGTTCCAGGTGTTCATTGCCAGGCTTATTCTTGTGGGACCGGATGGGGCCCAGGCACTGATGTGGGCCCCACCTTGAACAGATCCTGGGGAACAAGGGGAATGTCATTCAGCTCTGCCATACCCCAGCTTAGTGTCCCAGGCAGGGGTCACAGGTCAGAGCTGGAGCTCAGGAAGCTGAGGGTGTGGCCGGAGCCTTGTGGGAGTCCCTGGGTTTAGCTCTCTTTTCATAGTAGGCAACCACTACAGGATGATCCAGGACCCATAACGGGCAGGGAAGGGAGAAAAACATTTGTACCCTGACCATCCTCACTAACGTCAAACTCTAGAAGGTGGCTCAAGTCAGCTCCTCCCAAAGGGGCATCTTCCACCCATCCTGATCATCTCTCTGGTCCTACCCCCATTCAGATTCATATTCCACTGTGGCAGCTACAATCATGGGTTTAGTTTGTTTGTCTTCCTTATAGTTAGGTACACATCAGATGCCTAATAAGTGCTGAGGCTGCTGGGTGGGCAGAATGGGTGGGTGACCCTATGGACCCGGCTGCACACAGTGAGTTCCCCTCCCCCACCTTTCTATCTGTTCTGCCTCATTTAATCTGCACAGCCACTCTGTATAGTATGTCCTACTAGTGTCCATTGTTCCTGTCCACAAGTGGACAGTAAAGGCTTCGGGTTTAAAAACGTTGCCCAGGTCACACAGTTGGTAAGCAGTGGAGCTGAGATTTGGACTCAGATCATAAGAGTCTGAATCAAGGAAAGGCAGGTCTGGGGCAGCTTAGGGCAGAAGGAAATCCTGCCCCAGCCCCTCCCTGAGAGCCCAGCTGTTCACTGCATCCATCAGAGTCAACTGCTCTGCCACCAGTTTGGGAGGGAAGTCCATGAGGTTGGGCTTCCCCTTTAGCTGGTTCTTCCTGGTCACAAGCCAGGGGCAGGAAGGCTCTGAGACTGCAGCTGGCTCTGTCTCTGTTTTTGGAGCTAGAGATAGAATTCCCACTACAGCTGATATTTGAGCTGACTCCATCTCAGGACCTGACACATATATGCTGAAGTAGATGTTAGCACTTGCTCTGGTTCTGGAGAAGCTGATGGAGGTGACACTAGCTCTCACTTGGGAGTCATTGTAGAAACAGGTCTCAAGCTACATCTAGCTCCATAGTAGACCCCTTTTCTGGCTCTACATCTGGAATGATCCCTGAAGCTGGTGCTAGAGCAGAATAAAGAGAAAGGTTTACCTATATAACGGACTTACCATGTGCTCTTCCCCAAACAGGAATGATCCTACTCCCTTGAAAGGAATACCCAGCCCATGGACCCCACCCCAGGTAGTCTTTCTGGATCACAATCCCCTTTGCCCTGTGATTCTGCCTCAGTAGGCTCTAGAGGTTCCATAAGGTGAGTACGGTTCTTCAGGTCTTAGTTATGCAAATTGACATGCATAGGGGCCAACTTTAGCTTGAAACATGGATGGTGAAGTGACTGCTAGGTATCCTACAAATTCTGGTCAAGCCAGGTACTCAAGATGGGAGGGAGGGCACTGAAGAGAGTCATGTGTGGGGCAGAGTCAGAGGCCTGGCCTGTCACTCCTCACTAGGCTCCTACAGCACCTTTTTATCAGTATGGGTCCCAGAGGACAGAGTCAGTGCACTTCCAACTCCTCTGAGCCTGTCCTTGCAGTGGAAGGCTTGGTTATTCATCAGGCCTGACAGAGAACCTGTGGACATCTAGTCTTCCCAGTGACATTCTTCTCCCCATGGTCATGGCAGAACTTGCCCCATCCTCCATGCATCGAGACATCAAGACACTAGTAATTTGAGGTAGATTTGTGAGCAGACTGCTCACCTTATCTTCTGTTCTGGGTCCCAGTTGTGGAGGTTAGGAGATGGAGAGGGGCAGCCAGAGCAAGATGGGACTATGGAAGGGATGGATCTCTCAGGAACAAACTCAGCCCAGCCTGCACTGTGCTTCCTGGGGTGTGGGGTTGGAACCACATTCATAGTTCTCTTTGATTCATTTCCTCATGCAGGGAAAGACCCCAGATCTCAGCCCTCCCATGGAAATCAAAAGATCCATGAGATCCAGGGTTCTGCCAGTCCCTCCCCAGCTACAGCCCCTATATTCTCCCATCCTGTTCTGTGGAGACAGGAGGTCTCCTCCTGTTTTAATTGGTCCTGTCGTCCATCATCGTGGTCAGAATATGAGAGGATTCACCCATATCTAAGGAGGCCTCAGGGTGACACATCTAATGTATTGTGGATACGTCTACTTATAATATCTAGAGTAATTATCTGACTCAGACCGGAACTGAGTCCCAGGGATTGTGT
>NC_138369.1:11911267-11937488 GCF_054177405.1 Leptonychotes weddellii
TGCTTCTCTCTTTTGTGTTCCCTCTCTCGCTGTGTCTCTGTCAAATAAATAAATAAAATCTTAAAAAAAAAAAAAAAGAACAGACAAGAATTCAGGCGACCAATGGGAATTCACGTATGACAGAGAGAATGTGAATAATAGCAGAATAAGAGATATTGCCGGGTGAGGTCACTGTGTGGGGGCCTAAAACGGAAATTTGCCCATTATTCCCACTAGATCATTGAAGATTTTTTTTTTTTTTAAAGATTTTATTTATTTATTTGACAGAGAGAGACACAGCGAGAGAGGGAACACAAGGGGGGGGGCGGGGGGGAGAGGGAGAAGCCGGCTTCCCACAGAGCGGGGAGCCCGATGCGGGACTCGATCCTGGTACTCCGGGATCATGACCTGAGCGGAAGGCAGACGCTTAACGACTGAACCACCCAGGCGCCCCTCATCAAAGAGTCTTAATCAGGGGCTATTTTTTAGCAGATGGAATACACTAATGCCTTGCTGGGGCAGCCCATTCCGACTCCTACCCAGCACTCTCTCCGACCCTAACGACCCCATCTACAGTTTTCCTGAGGGATAAGGTAGTCCCTCTGTTGCGGGCAAAGGTAATGGGACCTCAGGCACTTGGCTGGGTGTGGAGGCAAACCAGGCCCCCGGGATCGCCTTCTTTGAGGACCCCATCGAGACTCTCCTCCCGCTTCCTAGAGAAGCGACAGAAGGATGCGGAGACGAGGGGCGAGGAGCCGCTGGTGACGCACTACCGGCCGCGCCACTGCTTTTCCGGCCTGGGGGTGTGGGTCGGGGGGTAAGCCTGTGCCCTGTGCTCGCGCGCACCTGTGGGACCGTAGCCGCCACCCCGCGGGGAGTCCCCCGACCTCACGGTGAGCGGGCGGGGCCTCAGGGAGGGGAAAGGGGTGGCTCCGGGCGCCTTCGGCTGGGACGTTGGGCAGCAGGCTTGTGTAGGAAGCCTGCCCCGGCCCCGCTCTCCCTCGGACTGCTGTCTGCGCCTGCGGCCCAGAACTCCCAGCGGCCTCAGCACAGGGCCCGGCACAGAGCAGGCGTCTAAGAAGATGGTGGAGTGAATGAACGAATGAGTGATGACTGCGTGATGGATAGATGGATAGATGATCCAGAGCTAGGACCCGTGTTCGGCAACGAAGTCCCGGGGCTCAGAGTTCTCGGTCTGGATACCAGCTGCTCCCCCGCAATTAATCGTGCAGCTCAGAAACTTTTTTAGGGACCGTCGTACGAGGAACCGGCAGTAGTATAAAGCTCACTAGGTGGCGAGTCTCGAGTGTCTGAGTATGTAATTCCTGAGGATACAGAGGCTGTTGCTTGATCTCTAAAGTTGGACTGTCTGGTGGTCCCTGCCTTCCTTTCTTTACAAGGTTCAGTTGACAGCATGTATGTGATAGCACGTATGGAAACGTTAATGTCTTGCAACAAAATTTTACTGTGCATAACCTGCCAAATAGTACGCAGAACTCAGGGGCGGGGCTACAGAATGAGTGACGTTGGAGCCTGCCAAAGGGGAGATGCTTCCAGTGTAGTGATGGAAGATATATATGTGAGCAGATTTTTTTTGTGATAATTTAAACTATACTCAGTGCTAAATAGCACTCTTTGAAGCAGTTGGGCTAATTTATTTAACCCTCATAACAACGTATTATCTGTAGTTTTTAATGAGGATATTGAGGTATGGAGAGAATAGATAGATGACTAAGGACACGTTGCTACTTAGTGACCCAAGGCTGCAGAAGAGAGAGGCCCAGTGTGTCCTGCAGCCTGGATGAGTATGTTACTTTTGGCCAACTGACAAGCCCAAGAAGGGCTTCAGAGAGGAGTACATTTGAGTATGGTCTTATTGAAGGAATTGTGGTTTCAAATTCGTGAAAAATCCCACCTGGCTTACCCATAATCCTTTAGCTAATTATTGAGAGGTAAGGAGGTGGCAGGGAAGAGAAAGCTTACAAGGTAAGAGGAGAGAGCTAGCTCCTTGTTATTCTTAACAGGATCAAGCTATTAAAAGCTTCTTTCCTTTGCCCTTTTACCCTTCACCATAATGCCTATCTCTCCCGCAAACCTGGATTCATACAGATCCTTTCATCATCTTAAGATCACTGACAATCAGATTATTCTACACTAGGCATTGGTGGAAAAACCTGTACCTTCCTCTCTGGGGAATTTATAGATTAGGGGTCAGTACACTATGGCCCACAGGCCAAATTTGGTCTATCACCTGTTCTTGTAAAAAAAAAAAAAAAAAGGTTTTACTGAAACACAGCCAAGCTCATTTGTTTACATATTGTCTAGTTGTCTTCAAACTACAGAGGCAAAGTTGAATAGTTGTGACAGAGAGAGACCATATAGCCCATGAAACCTAAATTATTGATTTTCTAGCCCATTACAGAAAAAGTTTGCAGTTTGACATAAATTGCTGACAGCTCAGATGATCCACAGTTGGAGGAGAGGTTTGTCACCAATACGTCCTTTCTTCTCCGTAGATTTTAGTATCAAACATAATAATGCCTGACCCCTGTGGAATGCCTGCCATGGGGCAGATATCTTTATAAATGCTTTACTAAATTAACCCGTCTAGGTAAGGATTCACAGAATGTTAAAGCTGAAAGGACTCATGGATATTATCTCCCCCCCTCCCCCATGGATGTTATCTAATTTGTCAGCTTTTTCAGATAAATAGCTGGTCATGTAGGCCCATTCACAAAGGCTGTGACAGAGCAATTTCCTGATTCCCATTTCAGTCCACTTTAATCTTACTTGAATGAGAGGCTAATACCATATTTATTGGATCTGGCATTTTTGTTGTTGTTGTTGCTTTTGTTTCTGGTTTTTTGGTTGTTGAAACCGGTGAGCAAGGACTGTCATTTTTTACATGATTATTTCTCTAACTATAAAAGTAATACATGGTTATTGTAGGGAAAGTGAAATATATAGATGAGCATAAAGGACAAAGGAAAGTAACCCATTAAATGACCTAGGGATCAATGTGTTAACATTTCGGTGGATTTCTTCTGTTCTTTGTGTGTGTTTTGTATATATCCACGTATTAACAATAGTTCCTGTTTATTGAATGTTTACTTAGTGCTGTATATGCATATTTTTTATTTTCGTGTTTTGTATTCTGTTTTACCATACTGTATTTTCTCATGGATATTCTTTGAAAACAAAGGGTAAGGAACTCTAAGTCCTGAGAAGGAAAGGGTGTAATTCATTCATAAAAAGGATGTTTAAAGAAGCAAATTCTCCCACAAAACTACCTCTTGTATTAAAGATGTGAAAGACCCAAATATATACATTCATCCTGTTGCCTCACGCTGCAAGGCTGAGGGTTAGTTGTGCAGCTCACCAAAATGATCTTTTTAAGGTCTGTTCTTCCAGAGTATAGCTCTTATTTAACAACCGTTACATCTACATATCAAGCCAGATTGTTCCAATTAGCCAGTGAGATCCAGGATTTTGAGAGCTGTTAATATGTACGTGAGCCTTTACTGTAGCAGAGTTAAAAGATGTGCCTTTGGGAATTTTAGATTATTAGTTTCATTCGTGAGCTAAGGCAGGAGCCCTGAGAATTATGTGCTTCATTTCTCTGCAGATTCATTGACTAGAAAGTTCTCCAGTGCCCATACACAAAAGTTTGTGAAGTTGCCAGATTCCTCTCCTCTGCCCCAGCCTCACCCCATCCCAGAGCAGTAATCATCTTCCTCTGTAATCATTGAGAACCAGACATTGTGATAGCACTGGGAATTTTGTGAACAAGACAGATAAGCCCCTTGACTTCATGATACCTAGGAGACCAGCAGAGTGAATCTTAACCAGAATTTACATCAAAATCAAGCAGGCATTTAAACAATTTTTCCAAAATCAAATTTATGTAATTTTCACTTGTTCCTTTTTTAAAAGCTTTTAATTTTAATTCCAGTATTGTTAACATACAGTGTTATATTAGTGTCAGGTGTACAATGTAGTGACAACAATTCTGTACATGACTCAGTGCTCATCACAGGTGAACACTCCAATTCCCATCACCTATTTCACCCATCCCCCCTCCTCCCTCCCCTCTGGTAACCATCAGTTTGTTCTCTGTAGTTAAGAGTCTGTTTCTTGCTTTATCTCTTTTTTGTTTTTGCTTGTTTGTTTTGTTTCTTAAATCCCACATATGAGTGAAACCATATGGTGTTTGTCTCTCTCTGACTTATTTCACTTAACTTTATACTTTCTAGCTCCATCCATGTTTTTGCAAATGCAAGATTTCATTCTTTTTTATGGCTGAATAATATTTCATTGTGTATATATACCACATGTACTTTATCCATTTATCTATTGATGGACCCAGGCTGTTTCCATAATTTGATTATTGTAAATACTGCTACAATAAACATAGGGGCGCACGAATCCCTTTGAATTCGTGTTTTTGTATTTTTTTGGTAAATACCCAGTAATGTGATTATTGGGTGGTAGGATAGTTCTATTTTTAACAGTTTGAGGAACCTCCACACTGTTTTCCATAGTGACTACATCAGTTTGCATTCCCACCAACAGTGCAGAAGTGTTCCTTTTCCTCCACATCATCTTCAACACTTGTTGTTTCTTGTGTTTTTGATTTTTGATTTTGTATTCTATTTTAACATTCTGTATTTTCTAATGAATGTCTTTTGAAAACATGATTTTTAATAGTTACAAAATCTATCATATTGATTTGCCATCAATGTTTATTTGCTTGTTTTACAATTATAGTAACAGTGTGATCTTTGTACATACATTTCTGTGCTCATCTCTGATCGTATTTTTTCATTTTTTTTTCTCTGATTACAGAAGCTATTTATTCCTACAGGAAAACTTTGAAACATTAAGAAAAATAGGCCCTAACACAAAAGTTTACCATAATCCTATTCTCCAGAGATGGTCATGGTTAACATATTCTTATGTTAACCATATTACATATTCTTAAGATTAGAGTTAGTTTTTAAAAAAGAAAGCATGTTTTAACATGCATATGCGATGTTATGATGTACTTTAAATTTTAATATCCTCCGTTTTTTTCATTTATATTAAGTATAAGTATTTTTCCAAATGATCACATATTTTCATTTTTAATTATCTTAATGTCTATATAATTTCCACCAAGAGGAAGTACCATAATTTGCTAAGCCTCAGTGTCCATTGGTAGAAAGATTGTGTTTCCCAACAACATTGCAGGGTCTTTTTTTTACAGGTAACAAAAGAGTTCAGCTTTTTTCTTCTTTGGGAAGTTACTTTTTTTTATTTTTATTTTTTTAATTTTTTTTTTTAAAGATTTTATTTATTTATTTGAGAGAGAGAATGAGATAGAGAGAGAGCATGAGAGGGGGGAGGGTCAGAAGGAGAAGCAGACTCCCTGCTGAGCAGGGAGCCTGATGCGGGACTCGATCCCAGGACTCCAGGATCATGACCTGAGCTGAAGGCAGTCGCTTAACCAACTGAGCCACCCAGGCGCCCGGGAAGTTACTTTTTTTTAAAAAAGTAGGCTCCACACCCAGCATGGAGCCCAATTTGGGGCTTGTACTCACGACCCTGAGATCAAGATCTGAGCTGAGATCAAAAGTCAGATGCTTAACTGACTGAGCCACCCAGGTGCCCTGAGATGTTACTTCTTTATGAGAAAGTTCTAATAGAATTACTAGATCAAAGAATATAGGCATTTTCTAGGCATCCTGATGACTTTGAGAATCTTCTGAGATACACTGTAGGTGTTGTATATACTTAGTATTCTTTTCTGAGTTCCTGTACTCACAAAATGATGATCCCAGTATTCCAACTGCAACTCAACTTACAACTTTAAAACCTGATGTATATTGCCAGATTAGCTCTAGAAGGATGATACTAGTTTACATTCCCACTGCTTGTGTATGAGAAGCTCTCTTTCCCCATACCTTTGCCAGTCTTGACTTTTAACACTTAAAAGAAAATCTCCAATTTGTTTTTTTTGTTTTGTTTTGTTTTTTAAGATTTTATTTATTTATTTAACTGACAGAGAGAGAGAGACAGCTAGAGAAAGAACACAAGCAGGGGAGTGGGAAAGGGAGAAGCAGGCTTCCCACCAAGCAGGGAGCCCGACGCAGGGCTCTATGCCAGGACCCTGGGATCATGACCTGAGCTGAAGGCAGCCGCTTAACCAACTGAGCCACCCAGGTGCCCCGAAAGTCTCCAATTTGATATAAAAATAGATTCTTTATTCTTTTGTTTTCCATTTCTTTGATTACCACCAAGATGGTACTTTGTTTGATATGTTTATTGGCCTTTTGTAATTTTTGCTCTATATGTTGTATTTCTTATTTTTTTATGAATTCATCTTTTTTCCTTACTCTAATAAGAAGGCTTTAGGTTCATCTACTTACTCCTTGATGTATAAATAAAAAATACTTTTTTTATTTTTTAAATTTTTATTTATTTGACAATGAGAGACACAGCGAGAGAGGGAACACAAGCAGGGGAAGCGGGAGAGGGAGAAGCAGGCTTCCCACTGAGCAGGGAGCCTAATGCAGGGCCCAGTCCCAGGACCCTGGGATCATGACCCGAGCCGAAGGCAGACGCTTAATGACTGAGCCACCCAGGCGCCCCAATAAAAAATACTTTTCTTAGATTGTCATTTAATTTTATTTGTATTTTGGATAGAGAGATTGTTGCTTTTCTGTGATCAGAACTTTTATCCAGTTTTCTCCTTTGTGGTTTGTGTTTTTTGCATATTGCTTAGAAAAGCCAATCCTAACCCTAAAGTCAATCATTTCGTAATATTTTATTTTGTGGTTTCATTTTTAAAAAAAATATTTTATTTATTTATTTGACAGAGAGAGACACAGCGAAAGAGGGAACACAAGCAGGGGGAGTGGGAGAAGGAGAAGCAGGCTTTCCGCTGAGCAGGGAGCCCGACGCGGGGCTTGATCCCAGGACCCTGAGATCATGACCTGAGCCGAAGGCAGACACCCAACGACTGAGCCACCCAGGCACCCCTGTGGTTTCATTTTTTGTATTTAACCCTTTAACCAGTTTAGATTTATTTTGGTGTATGGTGTGAGGTAGGAATCACACTAAGTGTTTTTTCCAGGTAGTTAAGCAACAGTTCCAACATAATTTTAAATAATTAATTTTTTATGACTAGTAATGCCAATTTTATCACATTAAATTCTTTTATTTATTTCTCTCAGGGGATTAGTAATCTCTAAAATCAGAAGCCAGAGTTAAACTTCCTTTTAATATGTAAAGTCGTTGTTGAGGTTTTCCTAGCCACACTCCTTTGATATTTTTATCTGTTACTCCCAGGATGTTAATTACTCTCTTCATGACACCTCTCTCTTCTATTCCAGATATGTATGCCTACTTCCTGTTTGGATATTTGAAAACTAAATGTATCTTCTTTCTCCCTAAACCAGTGTTCCCATTCTATCTAAAGGTTGCTGTCATCACTCAAGCCCCAAACTGGCAAATTATCTTGACTTCTCCCTCTCCCTCACACCTCTCCCCAGTATTCATCCAATCCTGTGGATTCTGTCTCTTAGTTGGTCCAGTCTCCTTATTGGATTGCTGAAACAACCTCCCAGGGGGTCTTCCAGCCTTCACCTTGCCTCCCCACCTTCCACCATTCATACAGTTTCCTTCTTTGCTACGGGCAGAAGGATTTTTTTTTTTAAAACAGCAGATATACTCATGTCACTTTCCCCCCCAAACCTTTTCATATTCTTTTTGTGGCTTTCTACTCACTTTAAGGTAAATTCCTTAAAATGGTTCTCAGGGTTGTATTTGATCTGGCTTTCGCTTGCCTCGCTTCATGTCTTATTTTTGGTGCTTAATACTTTGTCTTACTGGATCTCTCTAATTTTTCCAAAATACTGAGCTTGTTTCCTTTTGTATGTTCTGTTTCATATCTCTGGTATATTCTTTTCTGTCTTCACCTGTTTCATTCCTATTTACCTCTTTTTCAGGGAGGCTTTCTTCCTCAGACTACATTAGGTTCCCTCTGCTCTACGTTCCCATATCCCATATTTCCTCTTTTGTAATTCCCATAATTGTAACTACACTTTAATGTCTTTGTTCAGCTGTAATGTAAGTTCTAGGCAGGTGGGGGCATGTCTGACTTTTTGTCCACTGTCTAACTCTGATTATACTGAAACCCCACTCTACTTCATGGTTTTCTGTAGGATTGTGTGGTGGATTCTTTGTATGCTTATAGGTGGGGGAGGGGCAGAGGAAGAGGGAGAGAGAGAAAATTCTTAAGCAGCCTCCACGCTGGGCTCGATGCAGGGCTGATCTCACAACCCTGAGATCGTGACTTGAGTTGAAATCAAGTCAGATGCTTAACCACTGAGCCACCCAGGAGCCTCCCAGATAGGATCCTCCTAAACCTTTAAAACTCAACACAGAGGCGCAGACTTTGATGAGAAGCCCATAGTACCAGCCTTATTAACGTACTTCAGCAGACTCATGCCATTCTTATATGCCTTCTGAGCTCTTGCTATGGTAAAATCATCTTTCTGTCTTCCTTTTTCCTTGAAATAATGCTGCCGATTCTGCTTCTCACTTCAGGGTTATGTGGAGAGACATTTTTGGATGAACAGTTGTGATTTAACATTCCAGACACTAGAAACTCTGTACTATTTTGTGTAACTTTCTTGTAAGTCAAAATTTTTTCACAATATAAGTGTTTTTTGTTTTGTTGTGTTTTGTTTTGTTTTTTAAGTAGGTTCCGCACCCAGCGTGGAGCCCAATGCAGGGCTTGAACTCATGAGATCAAGAGTCAGATGCTTAACCAACTGAGCCACCTAGGCGCCCCTTTTTTTTCTTTTTTAAACTGCAACCTGCACTCTTAATGTTGAGCTGTGTCTGAAGAAAAACTGTTTAGTTGATCTGACACCTAGAAGAAAGGGCAATCAGTATGTCTCTAAGTTGTACAAATAGAGTTCCCTAACTATTGTCCAGCTCCTTGGCATATAGTGGAGATGGGTGGATCAAACTTAATGCATTAGCCTTGCTATGAGGCCATTTCCCTATGCAACTTTTTTTTAAAAAGATTTTGTTTATTAGAGAGGGAGTATGTGCATGCAAATAAGGGAGGAACAGAGGGAGAGGGAGAGGGAGAAGCAGACTCCCCACTGAGCATGGAGCCCGATGCAGGGCTTGATCCCAGGACCCCAGGATCATGACTTGAGCCGAAACCAAGAGTCGGATGCTTAACCAGCTGAGCCACCCAGGCGTCCCTCCCTATGCAACTTTTGATTATGTTAATTGACCTTTCATATAGATTGTTGTATAAAGACATGAATACTTTTATCTACTTCATAGGTATCTTTATCATTATAAATAACATTCTGGTTTATCCATCCAGCGCTTGAGTGTTTGCTAGTATATCAGTCTGGCTATCACTTTTTACACAGCTGACAAATGGAATTTGTGAAGCTAGAAGGCTGGAAGCCAACCATGATTTTTGCTGATGCAGTCACATTGCTATCTGAACAGGTTTTGTGTGAATTATTAGATAGTATCCCTAGGCAACAGTTCTTTCTCATTTTCCTATTTACTGGGACAGTGATATCCCCTTCCCCACCTTTTTTTCCCCTATGAGCAGGGTTCCCAGTTTTCCAACTCTGAAGTGTTTTCCAATCAAAACAAAGAAAAGATTTGCGGATGTTGAATATGCAAGGAGCTGAAGAGAGAGAGCTTGGAAGAGAGGTTTGTCCAGGTGAGTGAGCAAGGGAAAACCAATGGGAGAAACAGCGGGGCTTTGGAAATTTTACAAGAGAAAATGACTGAAGTTCAGGAAATAAAATTACCCTTTTAGGGATGTTGGGGGCAGATGTGGGTGAGCATCTCCTGGGGCCAACTTTTCTCCAGTATTCATTTTGTCTCATTTCCAGCATTTACTTTTACATTCTCCCACTGTCCATGTTTCTTCTCTTGACCTAATCTTAGCTTGCTATTGTTTGTTATTTTCCCTTTATTTCTATTGTCTCTGGTTCTCTGGCTTCCTAAGTGTCTGTAGATGCCCATTCCATGGGGTTCCTTATTAATGGTGAACCTTACCCTGATACAGATCTCTTCCACCACTTATAATTAAATTACTTGCTCCACTAGCTTTTACTGGCCCTTGTTTATATGCCATTATTGAGATATGTCAGAATTAGACCCCTATAACCTCAGGGACTTCCACTCTGTCCTGCACAAGAGATACTCATTCTGATGTTTTCTTTCAGATTTGATGGACAGGTCTGTTCCAGAGCAGGATGTCTCTGAAATTAATTCACCAGGGATAGTAGCAAAGAGATTACCAGAGGATGCAAACCAGGATTCTATATTTGAAAAAAAATATGCATGTGAGAGCATGAAGGAAAACCCTTCTGGAGAGGTTCCTGGACCATGCCTTTTTCAAGAAGGAGGTTTGGGGGAAATAACTTTTATCCACAAGGAAGCATCTCCTGAAACAGTTAGCCAAGAATATAATTTTGAGCGAAGCTTGCTCTTGACCTCCAGCTTTGTTACACATCTCAGGGTTTCTACAGAAGAGAGCCTACATCAGTGGGAGACAAGTAGCATACACACTAATGAGATTTCAGACCAAAGTAAATGCCCAACTCTCTCTACACAGAAAAAGTCTTGGGAATGTAATGAATGTGGAAAAACTTTTACTCAGAGCTCATCCCTTACCCAACATCAGAGGACTCATACTGGAGAGAGACCCTATGCATGTGAGGAATGTGGGAAAGCCTTTAGTCGCAGTTCCTTCCTTACTCAGCATCAAAGAATTCACACCGGAGTAAAACCATATGGATGTGAGCAGTGTGGGAAAACATTTCGATGTCGATCATTTCTTACTCAGCATCAGAGAATCCATACTGGAGAGAAACCTTATAAATGTAATGAATGTGGAAATTCCTTCCGCAATCATTCACATCTCACTGAACATCAGAGAATTCACACTGGAGAGAAACCTTACAAATGTAATAGATGTGGGAAGGCATTCAATCAGAACACACACCTCATTCATCATCAGAGGATTCATACTGGTGAGAAACCTTATTTATGCAATGAATGTGGCTCTTCTTTTCGCAAACACTCAAATCTCATACAACATCAGAGAATTCACACTGGGGAAAAACCCCATAAATGTGATGAATGTGGGAAAACTTTCCAAACAAAGGCAAACCTCTCTCAGCATCAGAGAATTCATACTGGAGAGAAACCGTATAAATGTAAGGAATGTGGCAAAGCCTTTTGTCAGAGCCCATCCCTTATTAAACACCAGAGAATTCATACTGGAGAAAAACCCTATAAATGTAAGGAATGTGGCAAAGCTTTTACTCAGAGTACCCCACTCACTAAGCACCAGAGAATTCATACAGGGGAGAGACCCTACAAATGCAGTGAATGTGGTAAAGCCTTCATTCAGAGCATTTGCCTCATTCGGCATCAGAGAAGTCACACTGGAGAAAAACCCTATAAATGCAATGAATGTGGGAAGGGCTTTAATCAGAATACCTGCCTCACTCAGCATATGAGAATTCATACTGGAGAGAAGCCCTATAAATGTAAAGAATGTGGGAAAGCCTTTGCTCATAGCTCATCTCTTACTGAACATCACAGAACTCACACTGGTGAGAAGCTCTATAAATGTAGTGAATGTGAGAAAACTTTCCGCAAGTATGCACACCTTAGTGAACATTACAGAATTCACACTGGTGAGAAGCCTTATGAATGCATTGAATGTGGAAAATTCTTCAGACATAGTTCAGTCCTTTTCAGACATCAGAAACTTCACAATGGTGAATAACCCTGGCATTCAGGTTATGACAGCTTCTCTAGAAAGAGTGACTAGGAATCTGGCGGGAGGTGGTGGGGCAGGTAGAGTTTCTGGAGGGAAGGATGAAGGAACATCGACTATTATACTCAGAAGAGTATTTCCACTTACGGAGGTGGGAGCTTGGAGAATGCAGAGCCTACTCCAGCTGGGCATCTGGGAAGACAGGGTAGAAAGGAAGTTCTTGCTCTTCGGATAAATCCTTGCTGCCTGCCACTCCTCCTTCCCCCTGTGACTCTCATGCCTTGAGGTGCCATTTGTTAAGTTAGCACTTGTGTTTCCCTTACTTTACTCCTGCCCCAGCGTCCCACCTGTGTTCTCTGGCCAATAGGCTGAGGTGCTTTCCCAGACATTCAGTGTGAATGCAGCAGCAGTGTTGAGGTGGTGCTAAGTAGCCTCCCAATATCTGAGGCTGCTCTGAACATGCCATCTGTTAGAAGCGGTCTCGTGAAGGGGAGATGGAAATAAGGGAAAACAAAGAATCCTTATTCATTCATTCAATAAATAAGGGGATGGGTGGCAAGAACTGGGCTGATGTCTACAGATAGAAGAAGGCTTTCTCAGGGTAAGGGAGATCTTTCCTGATCCTTTCAAGCTGGAAGGCAATTTGGGGCCAAAAAGGAAGTAGGAGGTCAAGAGAAATTTATCTTGAATGATGCCAGTTTGTGGGAAGGGAGTCAGATCTGCTCAGAGGGCCAGGAAGAAGAAGGGCCAACCTTTGTCCTGAAGGAACACTGACTCACCCAGGGGGAAAGTGGTTTGCGCTAGACTGCTGCTGCTGAGGCCCAGAGCAGGAAGCCTGTGTTTGACTGAGCAGGTCACCTACATATCCCAGCCTGGACTAAGGTGTACACCTGTCTCTTAAAAGTTTCCTTGGGCCACTGGTTTGTAGGGTCCAGGGGAGAGAGACCCACCAGGATTAACTATGTCCAAGCAACAGTTAATTGACGTTTAGGGAGGAGAAACCATTAATGAAGAGAGAAGACAGCCTTTTAGGTTGGCTGGAGTTGGGGCTGCTGGACCAGTCCTTAAGAGAGTGTTGGCCATTGTAGCAGGGAGGCCTAGGCTTCATGTAATTATGCCATTGGTGGCTCTAAGCAGGTGTGTTAAATTTCAGATACTTCTATTTTTATTGGGACTATCTTATTCTCGGATATTTACCCTTCCCTGCAGGTTAGGAGTATCTAGGGAGACACTTTCACGGAATAAATTTGGAAAGTGTTCTAGAGTGAACTACCTCTTTTTCAAGTCCCTGAGTATTGAGATAGTACAGTTTGCTACCATGATGGTATTTTATTCTTTTAAGAGAAAGGGCATGATTTTTCCTTTATTTCTTTACTCCCTCTCATGTTCTTTACTGCTACTCAGAGCTTGAGCTCTGAGAGATGAGGTGAGGATTGCCTTTGCTATTTGAAATAGTTTCTATGCCCTGAAGCTTATATGGTTTTTAAAATAATGACTGTTAAAAAAACAAAGTCCGTTGATTCTGGAATGATTGGTTACCTAGAACTCAGCATTAATTTTTTTTTCCAGAACGGCTATCTTGTAAGCATTCGTTTGAGCTATTAATTACCATTAATAGGAACGTGGCAGAAACATCACTGTCTTCCTCTGCAGCTGTGAAGATTATATTCTCAAAACCTGCCACAGGGCAATTCATAATTGAGTAAATTAATACCTTATGGACAAAAATAACCCTTAAAACTTGATGTTCATGATAAAATTATAGTACTTAAAGGAAATACTGATGTATTTGTACTTTCTAAGTGAAAATAACACTACAGAATTCATTGCTGGCACACAGTAAATGTTCAATAAATATTTGTTGAATTAATATATTTTAATCAACCTGTGCCCACCAGAAACTTTAGCAACTTCCTGATATGTAGGTATTTAGAGTAATATTTATACACTACTGTTGTTAGAGTTCTTGAGTTGAGATTAGAATTGGGAGGGTTTTCTTAAGGAGGAAATGGGAACTCTAAGGATGAAAGATCTCTCCAAGTTCTTGTTAGAAAGATTTTCCAAAAATCCAAAAATGTTTTAATCCTCAGGCTAAGAGTCTGATACCATTTTCACTTCCTGGGGAAACAGGAAGGAAAGGAATTTGTCATCTTGCTACTCTCCTCATCCCATAGTCTCACACTTGCAAATATTTGCTCCCAGTTGTTGGCCAGCCAAGTGCCCAGTCAGGCCAGCCCTGACTGGCCCCCAATTCCAATCTTGGAATTGCTTTTGGTCAGTCTTTTACTCAGTCTTCATATCCAAGCCACCACTGTATCCTGCTTACATCTCCTAAATATGGAAGCCATCTCCACCGCTTTTGCTTTAGTCCACTCCCCAGTTTATTTCCTAGACCATTTTCCTATTTTCCCAGTCTTCCAGTTGCTTGCCCCATGAGGCCGTCTTTCACATTTCTTCTGGATAGTCTTTGCAAGACACAACTGGCAGCTCTATTATCTCAGAATATCCGAGGCCCTTAAAAGGCATCTAAAGCTCCTCCACAAAAATTAAATAGATAGATAGATAGATAGACAGACAGATAGGTAGATAGATAAAGCTCCTCCACTGGCCCATGCCTCCATCATCACTCTCTGCTGCCTTCCTGCATTGCACACTGTTCCATAGTGCAAATTCCTGTGATTCCATATCATTGCTGGACTCAACTTTGGCACCTTTTGCATAGACTGTTCCTATTGCCTCGATTGCCTGCCTGCCTTCTGCTTGCCTGGAAAGCTCCCATGTGTCACTTAATGAATGTGCTCAGGCAACATCTTTGAAGCTGTCTCTGACCTCACATGTTTTTTATTTCTGTATTTTCTTATCTTCATTTTATTTATGTTACATTGTAATGGCTAGTTTCCAAATCTTTCTCTTCCCACTGAACTATCAGCTCTGTCAAAGCAGGGGCCATGTGATATTTATTCATCTTTGTATCCACAGTCCCTGGCACTTCGAATGTGCTCAGTAAATATTTATTGAGCTCAACTAAAATACTGAGTCAGACATTTCTCCACGCCTACCTGCAGGTTGTGACTTAGGTCCACAGTTGCCAGCAGAAAGGAGGTATGGAGAGGATATGAGTGTGTCCATGAAGTGTTTGCCAGGTGCAAGCATTCTGAACGTTTCTTCAAGACACAGATTGTGTGGTTGTATTAAGCAGAGGGCCCCTTAAGGAAAAGTAATATTTTTTTTTTAAAGATTTTATTTATTTATTGGAGAGAGAGAGTGAGAGAGAGCATGAGAGGGGAGAGGGTCAGAGGGAGAAGCAGACCCCCCGCCGAGCGGGGAGCCCGACATGGGACTTGATCCTGGGACTCCAGGATCATGCCCTGAGCCGAAGGCAGTCGCTTAACCGACTGAGCCACCCAGGCGCCCAAGGAAAAGTAATATTTTGTAGCAAAAAACCCCCTTGTTTTGTTACAAATTAGCCATTTAAAATGTCCCATCACAGTTTAACAAAGTACTTTCAGATACGTTGATGTCAGGGTCCACAGGAAGAGGCAAATGCTTGCCCCTGTAGCAGCACTACTATGTCAGCTGGAATATCCCTGAAGTAAGAAGCAGGAGCTGAATCCTGATGCCTGTCTGGCAGGAGAGCAATTGAGTTTAGCAATCCCAATGTGGAAGCACTTCCTGAGCTCATGGCTTTCCTTGGCCCCAGATGATAAAGAACTGGAATGTGTTGCTTATTCTCAGTGTGCTGAAATTTAATTTGTGATTTCAGAAGGACATGGGATGAGGCCACATCAGATCCTCAAAACAACAGTAGAGAAAACAGGTGGTTGGACTTGCCCAAGGTCACACAGCTAGTAAGTGTCATGTGAAATTTAAACTCCTGTGTCCTTTCTCGCTTTTCCTTCAGATTTCTCGTTATTGGTCATATTTCTGTTCCATGATGCCTCTTTAGTTGTGTTTGTTATAGAGTTGACCACATAGGACTCCAGTCTTGCCCTGCTTGTGAGGATGGGAGGAGCTCATTTTTTAAGACTTCATTTTTAAGTAATCTCTACACTCAACATGGTGCTTGAACTCACAACCCTGAAATCAAGAGTCACATGCTCTACCAACTGAGCCAGCCAGGCGCCCCTGGGAGCTAATTTTAGGCCAAAAAACTTTTTTGCCCTCAGACCTTCCTGTGTGTGAGTGTGAGAAATAAGTTGGTTTTTGCATTTTGATTTTACCTTTCTTCCTACATAATGCAGAAGTCTAGCTTTGACCCCAGGTGTCTTCAGTTTCACTCCCCTTCAGCTACTGGCCACTGCAGGGCTAAGGTCACTTTAGTTTTGTGGAATGTTTTTGGTGTCCAGTGTTACCCCCGTCCCCCATCCTTTTTCTATCTCATTGAAAGAAGCTCAGCCCAAATTGTGTTAAGCCCCAGATTCATGTTTCTAGTAAATTGCTCTGCCTAGGGTACCCCACTCTAGAGTTAGTTCCTACACAGCAGAGCCTGCTGATTTAGATTTTTTGAAGCTTAAAAGGGAAAAAATGATTAGGCCTAGGCTCTCTGGCCTGTGGGATGTTAGGGGGTGGGGGTGGGGTAGAACTTGCCATCTGATTCCAAAGAAGTGCTGAGAATATGACACTTGGTAAAAAGCAAGGTGAGCTCAACATTATTGTTCCCTGGCATGTCAGCTGACAGTTCTACAAAGGGTCCTCTTTTAGCTGAACAGGATTAGTGATGGCCTTAGTCTGGGGCATCTCCACTCCTAATTTCAGCCTCCTCAAGGGGCTTCATTTTGGTAAATTGCCAGTCTGGAAGTTTGAGCAGGTAACTTCTCTGCTGCATCTCATTCATTTTTTCAAGTATTTACTGAGGGCCCCTTATGGATTGTACACTAGGGATATGGTAAGCAGGCAACTCTATTTCCCAGAGCTTGCACATCAGTAAGAATGCCTGGAAGTGGATCAGGTCCCCTGCTACCCACGCCTTCATCCCGGAATACACTGTCAAAGAGGAGCCTGTATGTGCAAGTATTCCCTGAGTGAGTCTCAGCAAGATTTGAAGTTTTGCTGCAGTGGAGATGAGGGCCTTGAGGGCTGGCAAGGTCCCTTGAAGCCAATGCAGAACAAAGAAGACTGGAGCTGGAATTTGCGGAGCATGATAGGACAAACATTTACTTAACTTTTTTAAGTGCGGGAAGGTCTTAGTAATTACATATATTAATCTCATTTAATCATCATGATAACCTTCTGAAATTCGGTGCCATTATTTATTTCTGTTCTGTAAGTCAGCGAACAAGTACAGAGAAGTAAGTAACTTGCCCAGGTTTACACGCTGATAATCTGGGACTTAAGTTGAAAACAGAACTCTTTACGTTCTTAGGGCCAGTTGTTGAACAAAGAACCTAAAGCAGAGGGTGTTTGGGGTTCCTGTGAAGAGGCCAATTTTCTGGCAGGTGAGACTGTAAGGAAGGTTTGAAGCCAGCTTTGTGAAACCCTAGGGAAGACCTCCAAAAGGCAGTGACATGGAAGAGTTTTTAGGAAGATAAATGTGGCCAGGTTGCAGAATGAGTGGTTAGAGCGCCTTGTGGTGGTCACCAGTCTCCCTCCAGTTCTGTTTCCTTACTCTGGGAAGGGTTTGCGGGCTGTTTCTGCAAGGACGGCTCCGGTGTCGGGCTGAACCCCGGAGCTCTGGGCCCGGGAGGAAGCACCGAGATGAAGCCGCTCCCGCCTTCCTAGAGAGGAGACCAGTGTTCTGACCGTGGCGCGGGCTGCTGACGTCACGCCGGCGCGGAGGGGACTGGCTGCGAGCCGCCCAGGGGCGCTCCGACGCCCGAGTGCCGCCAGGTGTAGCGGGAGGCCTTCGGGAAGCACCGTGTGTGTCGAGTGGGCGTGCTGGACTGCCACGGGCTGGTCTCGGAGCCGGAGCCGCAGCCGGGGACGGCCGGCCGCAACGCCTCTTCCCGGAGCGCGGGAAACTGGAGCGAGGGGTCGGAGCCACCTGGCCCTGAAGAGGGAAGGGAGAAGCTTGTTCGAGAGCTCTGTTCTGGGAGTCGGGAGACCTGGGTTCCATTTGTATGTACTTAAGGGAGGAAGCGAACTTCTGATTGCTTCAGTTCTCTCATTTCCAGAAGCAAATGCTATTCCTTGCTTTGCCACTTGACAAAGTTGCGCGGGTTGAATGACTTATATGTGAGAGTTACCAACTTCCTTTAAGCTTTTATTCTCCTCTAATAGTAACAGTACTTTAACAGCTGATACTACTTATTGAAGGCATTTTTCTAAATACTTCCCATGTATTATTCATGCATCATCACAACCCTATGAAGCAGTTATTATCTACGCCATGTAACATTTGAAAAACGACCTCAGAAAGGTTAAATAACTTACCCAAGATCACTTGGCTCATAAATCTAGAGCAGGGATTCAAACCCAGGGAGTCCTGGCCCCAGAGCCCATGCCATAAGACAAAATGTAATCAGAGCATCAAAACAATGGGAAGTTGTACAGTACAGCCACGTAAAGTTCTTTGAGAATGTTGAGGAGAAAGGGTCTTGCAAGTCAAGAAAAATTATCCATGTGGAGTGGCTCACATTTGAGCTGAATATTAAAGTTGAGTAAGTTTGAAAATAAGTAGTTTGTTCAGTGTCAAATAGGGGTGCCAGTGTATTGGGATGGATTAGACTGGTTGCCAGCCTTTTAATAGTGTTCTTTCCTTTCTGTTCAGAGGGAGTTCTTTTTTTTTTTTTTTTTTAAAGATTTTATTTATTTATTCATGAGAGACAGAGAGAGAGAGAGAGGCAGAGGGAAAAGCAGACTTCCCGCGGAGCAGGGAGCCCGATGCGGGACTCGATCCCAGGACTCTGGGATCATGACCTGAGCTGAAGGCAGACACTCAACCATCTGAGCCACCCAGGCGCCCCAGAGGGAGTTCTTAAAAGCTTTCCTCCTAAGAGGGGTCCTTAACATCTTCCAAAAGACTCCCCCTGTCCTTTCTTGGAGATTCTGCTTCACATAGATGCGGTCTTATTTTCCTGAAATTCTTCTGCCTCTGATTGTAAGATAACTGGAAAGGAGTTTCCTTAATGTTGACTCAGCCTATTCTCAGAAGAGCTGACCTCACTGTTTGACACATAGTACCTGCGCAGTTAGTATTTTTCAGATAAATGAATAACCATCCTCAATCAAAGATGGACTGGACTTAAGGCTTTTGCTCTTTTCCCATGTGTTTTTAGAATCAAAGGATCACAGAATGTTGGTACTAGCTTTCCACTTCCATTTCACAGATAGAAAGCAAATCACAGATAAGACCAAGTGACTAGCTTTAGGTCATTGAACACGTTAGTGGCGAAGCCCAGACTCGAATCCAGACTTCTTGACTCAGGCCAGTGTTTGTTCTAATGTCCTCTACCATAGCTCCAGTTTTTGATTTTTGAAGTCAATGGCTTTTCCAGTCGGTTTGGGGAGGCCTTTGGCTCCAACTTTATCTTTTTTTTTTTTTAATTTATTCTTTTTAAAGATTTTATTTATTAATTTGACAGAGACAGCGAGAGAGGGAACACAAGCAGGGGGAGTGGGAGAGGGAGAAGCAGGCCCCCCGCGGAGAAGGGAGCCCGATGTGGGGCTCGATCCCAGGACCCTGGAATCATGACCTGAGCCGAAGGCAGATGCCTAATGACTGAGCCACCCAGGCGCCCCTCCAACTTTATCACTTGGGGAGGAAATTTCACCCCAGGATAGTCCTTAGGAGCACCTGCCTCCTTTGTGCATTGTCAGGTCTCTTGGAAGACAACCCACTCACTGATTTTTGTCATTGGTGATACTTTTTTTTTCAGATTTATTTGAGAGAGCGCATGTGGGAGGGGCAGAGGGAGAGGGATTGAGTCTTAAGCAGACTCTGGGCTGAGCTTGGAGCCCAATGTGGGGCTTGATCTCACCACTCTGAGATCACAACCTGAGCCGAAACCAAGACTCAACCACTTACCCAACTGCACCACCCAGGCGCCCCATGGGTGATACTCTTTTAAGAAAATAATGATATTCTTCATTCAGACTTAAAATCGTTATTTGGTTAGGGATTGGCTATTTCTGAGTTCCTCTGAATTCAGAATAGGAAGGAAGTAGGCTGACAATTTATAGGTGCTTTTTTTCTCCTCCCTCCATGCCTCAGATTCCTGCCTTTCCTTGAGAGAAGCCCCCAGGAGACAAACCAGTATCGCTTGTGTTCCTCACAGCTTATCTCTGGGTAAGTGAAATCTAACTAGAGCGCCCAAGATGGGTTGTTATGGGGGTGCTCATTCTGAAGTGGTGGCAGACTTATAGTGGGACCCACCAGTGACCACTACACCTAAACCCTGCAGAATGAAAACACAGAACCACCCAGAAATAGCCCCACCTTATTAAAATCAGAGTGAGTGTGGCCCATTGTGGAAGCAGGCAACAGAGTAACTGGCTATAGGACAGATCAGAGAATGTACTAATTTTATATCACATGTACTTAAACTGTAGCAAGAATAGCTACCCCCTGTGCAGTTACCTGGTAGCTGGTCACTGAACTGCTAACTCTAATGCCTAATGATGTAGCCGTCAGATGTGGGAAAACTGGGAGGAAATTACTGGACAACCCACCGCAAAAGTGATTTCAGTGTTTCCTCAGAGAATATGAATGCACTCCTGGCTCTGTTGGAACAAGAGCCTAAGTAAGAGCAACTTCATTGTTACTGGGCATCAGAAGGCAACATGGAGCTTGGGGATCTGTTAAATTCAGTAAGAATAGTACTGTATGAACTGGATTCTTAGGCTATGGAAGTTCTGTGAATAGATTGTGACCATTTATGGCCTGAAGAATTCAGTCTAGTTTAATATGTATGCATAATATATGTACATGTGTGTCTGTGTATGTGTGTATGCATTGAGAGATGCCTAGAAGAAAAGGTCATCAAAAAACCAACTGTATTTTCACTGGGTGGTAGGATTTCAAGTAATTTCCTTTGTGGACTGACTGTTTTTTAGAATGAGTATGCATTTTTTGTATGGTTAAAAAAAAAACAACTTTTTGAGACAATAAAAATGAAGGAAATAAAAGTGTGGTTAGAGTTTTGGTTTTATGTTTAGCTATTTAAACCACCTGGCATTAATTTTTGTATACAGAAATATCTATCCTGGAAGTTTATACATTAGATAGATGCATTCAGGAAAAATATTCAATATATTTAACAACCAGTGCAGTATAGTGCTGTCCAATCAGATCAGTCTCTGACTATAGATAATTTGTGCAGAGATACCAGTGTATACCAACTAACTCTTAGCCAGGGTAGATCCGTATGTACCAACAAGAAATGATCTTGAAGACACATTCTTTAGTGGAACGCAGAACCTATAGAACAATTTTATGTAGAGAGAATCAAATGGTATATGTATAAAAATATGGGGAAAAAAGACTGAATATACTCCAAACTTAATAATGATAATCTCTGGGAAGGAAATGGGCTTGTATGGGTAGGGTGGGATGGTGATAAAAAAATGACTAATTTATTCTATATCCTTCTGTATTATCTAAATATTATAATGTGAGGATCTATTCATGTGTAATGTGTCAGTGTCTCCAGCACCATCCAGGGAAGATGTTGCTGATGTGTGGCACCTGAATATCTGTTCTCAGATTCTCTGTGCCCTTATTCAGAGCATCAGGGTTTCAAAGTCTGATGCCACTAAGATCATCTAAGTATTTCTCTTTCTCCAGTTCTAACATGACAATGATTTGGTTCCCATATAGTTTTTCTGTAGTAGAGAGAATGTGTCAACCACCTGGACATTGAGCATATAAATTTTTCATTGTAGATCAGTAAAGTGACTGTTTTCTACATCATTTTGTGAATTTGATATCAGTGTACATCAGATTCTGAAGCACTTCATTAGTGTCAAAGGTGAGGGCCAGATTCTGGACCATGATGCTATAGTCAAGTTACTGTCCAATGGGAATCTCTTCCCCAAGGACCACCCCATCCTATTTTTCCTCTAAACAAAACAATGATATCTTACTTTCTTTCAGTAAGCAGGGCTCTAGTTTTCAAACCTAAAGGTCTTCCAGTTGGATGCAGAGGGGAGTGCTACAGATGCTGAATATTTTGGAGAGAGAAGTCCAAAGAGACACTTATCAAGGTAAGTGAATAGGAAGGATTGGTGTGATGGACCTAGTAAAAATTACAGCCTAGTAAAAAAAAAAGGATAACCTTTTTTTTTTTTAAATTATTTTTAGAGACAGGGGGAGGGCAGAGGGAGAGAGAGAATCTGAAGCAGACTCCCTCTATGGGGTCTGGGAGGGAGCCCGACATGGGGCTTGATCCCAGGACCCTGAGATCATGACCTGAGTTAGAGTCAGGGTGCCTGGGTGGCTCAGTTGGTTGGGCGACTGCCTTCGGCTTGGGTCATGGTTCTGGGATCCTGGGATTGAGCCCTGCGTTGGGCTCCCTGCTTGGCGGGAAGCCTGCTTCTCCCTCTTCACTCCCCCTGCTTGTGTCCCCTCTCTTGCCGTCTCTGTCAATTAAATAAATGAATAAAATCTTAAAAAAATAATAAAAAATAAAACCAAGAGTTGGACACTTAACCTACTGAGCCACCCAGGAGCCCGTCCTTTGAAATCTTAAAGAGAAACTCTAATTGGCACTAAACAATGATACAAGCTTGTACTTTCTCAAGCAGCACGAGCAATGTATTGCTTACAGGCAACCTAAGGAAATATAATTACTCTGCACCTAGTTTTTGAGGAGTAGAGACTGTGGGTAGGTAGGTAGTTTTCCCTAACACTAATTTACCCAAGATTGGTATACTTATCCCTTTCACATTCTACTATTTATCACTCTGGATGATTCTAAATTACCTGGATTCATTTTTAGTATTTAAGTGTTCCAGAATCAATCATGATAGGGAATTTTATAGATTTCCCAATATGTGTCATTACTTCATCTCTTCTCCCTATTATCTAATCTTTTCTCCAGGTCATTGTGATCTATCTCAATTACTGAGAAGAGGATAAAATCAAGATTCCACAATGCAGGTCCCCTGTTCTGCACAGAGGACATTTTCCTTTTAGATTTTTTTTTTTTCCCCCAGACAAGATGACCAAGCCTGATGCAACAGTGTTAAATGACTTGTGGAAGATGGGCAGGGTCAGAGAACCTGGTCATCTGGGTTTGCGTTTGGAGAAGGTAAAGACGCATGCTGAAGAAGGAAGAGAAGGGGTATCCTGCAGGAATGCCCAAGGGGATGGTACATGCACACGTATACCCAAAGCTTTCCTAGGACAGAGTTACTGTAACCATAATCATCTTTGAGAACGTTCCTTGTAAGTGTCATGAATTTGAGAGTTTCCTCTAAACCTGAACCTACTGGACAGACGTTCCTTGTGTTACAGGCAGCATGAGTTCCAGCCAGATTTCACTACAAATGAACCCTCAGAGACTTCACATGCAGAAGAAACCTTCAAAGTGTAGTGAATGTGGGAAGTTCTTTACTCAGAGATCATCTCTTACCCAGCATCAGAGGATTCACACAGGAGAGAAGCCCTATGTATGTAGTGAATGTGGAACTTGTTTCCGTAAACAGTCAAATCTTACTCAGCATTTGAGGATTCACACAGGAGAGAAACCTTATAAATGTAATGAATGCGAGAAAGCCTTTCAAACAAAAGCAATCCTTGTCCAGCATCTGAGAATTCATACTGGAGAGAAACCCTATAAGTGCACCGAATGTGGCAAAGCCTTTTGTCAGAGTCCATCCCTTATCAAACACCTGCGAATTCATACTGGAGAGAAACCGTATAAATGCACTGAATGTGGCAAAGCCTTTAGTCAAAGCATTTGCCTTTCCCGTCACCAGAGAAGTCACTCTGGAGATAAACCTTATAAGTGTAATGAATGTGGGAAAGCCTTTAATCAGAGCGCATGCCTCATGCAGCATCAGAGAATTCATTCAGGAGAGAAGCCTTACACATGTACTGAATGTGGTAAAGCCTTCACTCAGAACTCCTCCCTTGTTGAACATGCGAGAACTCACACTGGAGAGAAACTTTACAAGTGTAGTGAGTGTGAAAAAACTTTCCGCAAACAAGCACACCTTAGTGAACATTACAGAATTCATACCGGAGAAAAACCTTATGAATGTGTTGAATGTGGGAAATCCTTCAGGCACAGCTCAGCGCTTGTTCGACATCAGAGGCTTCACGCTGGAGAATAAAACTTGGGATATAACCAGTGTGGAAAGATTTGTATGAAAATGCCATTTCCCCCCCTTTCCAAAATTCTTAGGAGTTTAAGACTCAGTCTTCAGCTGGGATGAATGTTCTGTATGTTGAGCAAGACGCAATGTGTCCTGAAAGTTAAGAAAATAGATTCAGAACTAGATAGTCTTGGGTTTGGGGACTTCTCTGCCACTTAATGGGAGTAAGACCGGATCCTCTCTCAGCCGGTTTTCCCCATCCTCCTCAGAAGAATGATGAGGATACTTACTAGGGTTGTCTTGAGAATAAAATGAGTTGTATGTAATAAATAACTGCCATTAATTGGTTTTGAGTTATAGATGTTCCAAACATATATAAATCTAGCTACTGAAAACAAGCAAAGTTCAGCATTAGTTTTTGGTTCTCAATGTGTTTAGGAACTTTTTTTTTAAAGAACATTCTTGAAATTGGGCTATGATTTCATCCTTAATCTACAGAAAGTTATTTAAACTATGTCTAGATTTAAATAGAACACAATTTAAGACCAGTTTATCCTTGAGAAAATTCAGATTTAATCAGAGAAAAAAGAAATTATTGGGATTTCAGTGGACATTGTGAAGTGTACTTCTGGGTACCCTGAAGAGCTTTTTTAGATTTTGATACCTCCCACTGTTGGATCTTACTTCACTTCAAGCTCTAGACCTCTCTTTTCCATGAAAAGGGAAGCCTCGCTGACACTAAATAAAAACTTGTGTTGTAGGACTTTTGTGTGTTTGTGTTGCGGAGAGAAGGGGGGGAGAAGGTTGGTGAAGAGAAGTTATATGAAAATAAAGAGGGGTGGATATAGAAGAGAACATAAGCACGTTGATTAGTATGTGGCTGTACTTGTTTGGAATTTGTAACTAAACAAAGAAAATTTCACTTAAAATAGAGTTGGGAGGCCAGAGGGAGGAGCTCACACATACTACACCTTGCAGCTCTTTGCAGAACCAACAGAAAGAGCCATACCTTGCATTCCTAACAAGAAGCCTACTTAACTAACCTCCAGCAGGAAGAAGGAAGATTATCTCCTTGCCTGGCAACAGCCCAGCCAATGAGATCGTCACAACTCAGCCAATGAAACCGTCACAACTCAGCCAATGAAAAGCCATTATGTTTCAAACTCCCAGTGTACTCCAATGAACATTTAGTTTATAACAACTCCTCCAAATTCCCCCTTTCCTCTGTAAAAGAGCAGTCCCCTCCTTTGTTCTGACTTGCCTACGGTTTTGTAGTAGCTTGTATGTCCTGAATTGCAACTGTCTACTATTCTCAAATATACCCATTATGCTGGTAAAATAATTGTCTTTTATTTTTAAGGTTGACAAATTCTAGAGCACAACACGAAAGGGGGCCTCTTAAGGGAGAAGGAGGGCAGGAGACATTGAATTCTCAGGTGTCAGCAAGTGGTACTACTGACCAACGACTTTCGGTTTATTCTTCTCATGTAACAAGAAGTCCAGAGGTTGGCAGTCCGTGGCTGGTGCAGCAGCTCCTCGAGGCATGCTATCAGGATCCAAGTGCCTTGACTCTTTCCACTGTACCACCCAGAGAAAGGATCTGCCTCCCTTAGGCCAAAAAATGGCTCCAATACTCCTAGGTTTCATGTATGTGCTCCTGGATGTAGCAGGATGTAGCGAGAAGGACAAAGGTTTGTGGTTGCCAGATCTGCTTTCTTGAATCAAACACCTTTATTGTAGCTTTATTAAGCAGACTTCTATTTGTATCTCTCTCTTTTATAGTGTTATTAACTACAGTCTCCATGTTATACATTAGATCCTCTCTTCTATCAAGATCCCTTCTTTTAGAAGCTGACTTGTACAAGATCCACTTTTATCTCTAAAATTGCCAGAGCTGTTATATGGCTACCTTTAGCAGGAGCTGGGGAAGTATTCTTAAATAGGACATTATCATCTTCCTCCAAAGTGGGCTTCTGCTAATGAAGAAGATGCAACAGGCGATCTGTTTAATGACAAAATCCTCTGTAGCAATTATGTTAAATTTTTGAATTTTACTGATCTGGAAAAATGCTCAGAATATGTCATGTGAAAAGCAGGACAGAAAACATATGCAATATAATCTCAATTTTGTTTAAAAAATACATACCCCACAAGTGGGAGTTCCAAAATGTTAATAGTAGTTAATATCTACAGAGTTAGCCTCATGTCAAAGGGGTATTGATAGACAAA
>NC_138369.1:11937988-11977052 GCF_054177405.1 Leptonychotes weddellii
TCCATGTCTCTTTCCTCAAATCTCATCCTCTTTGTCATTATCACTGTTTTTGGTCCTGGGGGAATCCGTCACTCCCTGATCATGTTATCTCTAACCAAAAATGGCTCCTTGTTGTCTACTGAACGGGCCATGTGGCCTCCCCTCCAACAATTCCTCAATCACCTCTACATACAGTCCATGACTCATCATTTTTTTTTTTCTTTTTAAGATTTTGTTTTTAAGCAATCTGTAACACCCTATGTGGAGCTCGAACCTACAACCCTGAGATGAAGAGTCACATGTTCCACTGACTGAGCCTGCCAGGCGCCCTGTTGACTCACCATCTTTACACCTTTATCCACCTTTCCTTCCATCTCTACCCGCTGTCCTACCCATGCTCAAGATTCTAAGTATCCCTTCGTCCATGAAGCCTTGCCTGATAAGCACAGTCAATACAAATGGTCACCTACTACCTGGTGCCAGGCACTGTGCCAGGTGCTAGGAAAATACAGAAAGATTAAGATACTTAGTTTGATTTAGTGGTGGTGATACACAGGAGAGCAAGTAGTTGCAATGCAAAATGATGAATATCTCAGATACGGACAAAGTGAAGAGGAAAAGTAATTGGAGGAGTTTTGAAGAGGTTCACAGAGGTGTAACCTGTGAAGGCAGAGATCAGACAGGCAGGAAGGTTATAAAAGAATATGGTATTTTGGAGATCCATCTCTTTGTTCCTTCAAAGCCTGGCACAATGCCTGGATTTAGCACATACACACTGGATTGAGTAATTTCACACAAGTCAATCTTGTTTCCTTTCCTAAGCTCTAAGTGATGTGAGGAGTGGGTATTAGTGAAAGTACTAGACATAGAGTGCTAAATGAAGTCTTTATTTCTCCACACAATCCCTAAGCGTAACAGTCTCTTCCTATTGAAAGAAGGAGGGCAGGTTTTGGTGTGAACCAGTTAGCCCCTGGGAGGGCTCAGACTGATTCCCACTGATTCTCATCTCTAAACTATTCAGGTGTTGTTCTTTCCTGAAGCTCTTCTTCTATTTAGATCCAGCATATTCTTAAACAAGCTTTTTTTTGGGGGGCGGTAAACAACAAAGCATAAAAATAGATCTAGGGCATTCTTCCAAAGATGCTCCAGACTCCAGGCCTAGGACATCAGGTCATTTGATCAAATGGCCTCAGTTTCTTTATCTGGAAAACGGGACTAAGCTACCACTCATCCTGCTAACTATAGGTTTTGGGATAAACAAATAAGACGAGAGAGGAAAGTGATCTTTCTTAACCATCTACCAAGGACGAAGCGCTCTACCGGCGTCAAGTCGTTTTCAAGAACACAAGAGCACTACGAAAAACGACAAATAGCTTCCTGGGCATACGAGGCTGTAGTTGCTTGAAGAGGACCAGCCTGGTGGCTGAGGCCCATCCAGATTCCCGACTGGGCGCAGGTGAGAGAGGGGGCCCGTCAGTGCCTGGCCTCCAAGGCAGAAGCCGGAAGTGACAGGGTAGCCCGCGTTTCTGAGGTAACGCGACTGGCCTGGGCTCACCTTGGTTTCCACGGTAGGCCCTTCCCTGTAGCCGACCTGTTCCTTGAAGCGAGCCAGGAACGCCGGTTCGGCTGGCCGCACGTACGAAACCTGGTTCCGCTTGCTCATTGCTGCTCCCGGGAAAAACAGGTTTCCGGTACGGCGTGGAAATGGTACATTGGCGACGGCGCCTACTCGTGACGTCACGTCGCCCCCGTCCCCTAGCCAGAGGCCGGGCAACATGGCGGCCTCCTTGCTGGCGTCAACGTCCGATCCGAGCGCCAAATTCAAATTTGCGGCCATCTTGAGCGTGCGGAATCCCGGCGCGCCGCGCGGCTGGAGGTGGGGGTATCCGCTGCCTTGGTTTTGGGATCCGGGGGTGAGGGCGCCATGGCGCCCGGCTGCAAAAGTAAGTAAGGAGCCCCGGCTTCGTGACCCCGTCCGCGTCCCCAAATACAGCAGTGAAGGACGGCCCTCCTCGCCCAGAGTTCCCGGCTGGGCTTGAAGGGCAGGAGTGGACTGAGCGGCGCCGGGCGTTTGGGACCTCTCTGTCCCTCAGACAGACAATACGCGGCTGCAACAGCTGTCTTCCCTTCTATCTGTGTATTGGGCGTGCGCCACGAGCCAGGCACAGTTCTAGGCGCTTGGGCTGAGCAGTGAACCGGGGAGCCCAATCCTCCAGGAGCTTGGCGCCCAGCAGCCTGCTGGTTTCTTCCTTCCGGTTCTCTGTTCTGCGACTGGGGCTGCCTCTACGTACCCTTGCCTGAGGTTCTCACCTCCTTCTGACTCTCACCACCTTCTGCGTATTTCCACATTACTGACTATCCTGAAGGGGAGAACTTACTCATGTTCCAAGCACGTCTTTCTCTTCTGGAGGGCCTGCTGTAGAATCTCTTTAGATAAGCCCTGGGTTATCACAAATCCCTATTTTCTTCTCAAGGGGACCCGTTCGGTTTCTTCCTGTTTTCTTGGAGAGGAGCACTGCCAGTTTTTGCTTTTGTTAAACCCTCCAATTTTCACTAATTTCTTGGTCCTTTGCCGTTCTTGTGTACGTGCCCCATCTCTTACATTGCCTAATCCTAAAATAAGGAGTCTTGTTTTTTAAAGCTGATTTTGAGCTAATTCGATACATCTCGGTGAATTAGGTATAAATGGCAATGAGGAGAGGCCTATGTTAGAAGATTGGAGAAACTGAAGTTTTGGGCTTTGACGAGACTTCCAACAACGTTAATCCTTCAAGCTGTCAATTGTAATTGTCTTCTGATGTCTTTGTTGTTTCCTGAACTTTCTGGGTCATCACACCATTCACTGCCTACTCATCGTGCTCTTTTTCCGTCTAAAATGTTTCTCTCTGTCGCCATTTTTTCAGGATTCAGGGAATAGTAGCACACAAATTGGTACGTTTTTGGACTGAAATGTTCGTTGGGCTTCCTGCACAACCACAATATTTGTTCCGTAAATCCGGACTCAAACAAGACAATTGATACGTGTGATATAATTAGAGCATCTGCTTACATAGTGGAAAGTGACGTATGTCACTGTCTATTAAAGGACTCTGTCCTGTCTGTGTACATCACTTTCTAGAAGTGATGGGAACAAGGATATTGACAACTCCCCTGTGTGAAAATGGTGATTTCCATGGGGAACTCTTCTGTTCCTTGTAGTCTGTTAGCAACCTTGAGGTTGATGACATCCTGGGTTCGAGCTCCTTGCATTCCCAGCGGTCCAGAGATCTGGAGCATGAATTGGGGAACTCACCCAGTGCTGTCCACAACTTTTGTGCCGATGAAGGTTATTTTTTGTGACACCATTAGCAACATGGGTTGCTGACTGAAATCAGAGAAATGAGAATGTGAAGTACAATCCCAATGAAACTGAGTTTAAGATTCCCTTTCTGAACTTAATCATATTTGGTCAAATGATCCATAGGTATTTATCTGGACTGCAGAATAAAGTATCTTATGGGTTGGTTGGTTTGTTTGTTTTACAGCAGGAAGACTGATTTAAAAAAGATTTACTGTTTTGTTGAGGATTAATATATATACAGCAAAGGACACAAATCTTAAGACTACTATGTGATAAATTTTTATATAAGAATACAGTTGTCACTGCCACCAAGATCAAGAATGGTTCCTATGCCCCAGAAAGTTCCCTGTGATCCTTCCTAGTTGACAACTACACTGTTAACTACAGTGTAGTTAACAACTACACTGATTTCTATCACCATTGACTAGTTTTGCCTATCCTTGAACTTCATGTAAATGGTACAGTATTTATTCTTTTTTTTTTTTAAAGATTTTATTTTATTTATTAATTTGAAAGAGAGAGAATGAGAGAGAGAGAGAGAGAGCACATGAGAGGGGGGAGGGTCAGAGGGAGAAGCAGACTCCCCGCCGAGCAGGGAGCCCGATGCGGGACTCGATCCCGGGACTCCAGGATCATGACCTGAGCCGAAGGCAGTCGCTTAACCAACTGAGCCACCCAGGCGCCCCAGTATTTATTCTTTTTGTTCTGGCTTTTTACTGAACATTATGTCTGAGCACTGTTTATCTGTTGTCTGTGGCAGCAGTTAATTCTCTTACATTGCCATTTAGTGTTCCATCCTGTCAGTATGCCACAATTTGTTTATTCTTTTGATGTACATTTGGGTTTCTAGGTGGGCTATTATGAATAAAGGTGCTGTAAGTATTCTTCAACATATTTTAAGGTAGATGTATTGAGGACCTCAGAGCTAAAAGAATTTTAGTGAGTGCCTACGAGGGACCCTTGTTGTGTCAACCTTTGACGGCAGCCATGTGATAAATTTTTATATTCTGTTTATTTATTTTAAAGATTGAATTTATTTGACAGAGAGGAGAGACAGAGATAGCCACAGAGATAACGAGAGAGAGAGCATGAGCGGGGAGGAAAAGGAGAAGCAGGCTTCCCGCTGAGCAGGGAGCCCGGCGTGGGACTCGATCCCAGGACCCTGGGATCATGACCTGAGCCGAAGGCAGATGCTTAACTGACTGAGCCACCCAGATGCCCCCAAATTTTTATATTCTGTTCAAACTTTGCTTAAGATACAGCACACTGAGGTGGTTAAGAATGTGCGCTCTGGATCCTGAATGCCTGGGTTCACATGGCAGCATTTCTCAGTGACAGCATTGCCTCAGAACTCAATTAGGCTTAATGCCAGAACTATCTACCTCTGTGTAATTTTTTGTTTCACTTTATCTCACTATTGGCTTACTAACTTGGCTTTTTTCTTTTCTTTGATAAACATCTCATTTTGGAGTAATTTTAGGTGTACAGAAAAGTTGTAACAGGTGTTCATCCAGCATCTCAACTCGACTAGACCACCAGACACTATATGGACTCCCCTCCCTACACTTCAGACTTGAAACTCTAGGCAGTTGAGCTGGGGCAATTAAAGGGCTCACTGCCTTTGTTTCCCGCTCTCAGGGTCACTTTACTGTGCTGTCTGTTGTCCAGTGTCTGAAACTTATTGGCGTGTTTTTTCCCAGTTTCCTGGCTACATAAGATGGCAGTAAATCTGGTCTCTGTCTAGGCCTATTTCTGGTTCATCTTTACACGTAGGGTGTGGCCTTTCTGCCTCCCATTTGAAAGCATGGGCATTTAATAGGGCACTGAACCCCAAATTTTGCTCCTCTAATCTGTGAGTCTATTCAAAACTCTGCTCAAAATCTCAGCCTCTTAGCTGCAGCTTGCAGAATCAGTAATTTCCTCCTAGGGAAGAGCGGCCTCAGATGC
The DNA here is from genome assembly GCF_054177405.1 of Leptonychotes weddellii. Lineage (NCBI taxonomy): Eukaryota > Metazoa > Chordata > Mammalia > Carnivora > Phocidae > Leptonychotes > Leptonychotes weddellii. Next base: position 11,943,255 of record NC_138369.1, read on the forward strand.
TGTGCTCACACCTCTGGACTTCCATCCTCTCTTGGGTTTTGGCTCTGTATTTGCTGATTGCCTTGGCAGGTCTCCAGTGCCTCCAAGTAGATGTTTTTTTATACTTTTTCTGCTTTTATAGTTGCTTTCAGGCAGGAGGGTTGGTCTGAAGTAAATCAGTCCTTTAGTTCTAGACTGTCCTAGTAAGGAAAGCCTTACTGTAATAAATTCAGTTTTATTCCAGGACAGAAAAAAGAAAAAATCTGTATCTGAGGAAGCATAAAAAGTAGAAACAAGTTTAAAATCAGTCTGTTGGCATGAAGGAGGGCCAAAACTACAATTTAGGGTAGTGTCATTTTTTTCCCCACTGTGCTCCTGCCTAGCACCTCAAATCCTGATTTTATTACTAATGTTAACATGTATGGTGGCTTGAACCTTTCAATTTTAAGTAGTTAAAAAAAAACAAACTGATGTATAGTGTCTTCTGCCATCATCTTGAGGATTCATGGTTATGGTAGATGATAGTTGTCTTAGTCTGGGCTGCTCTAACAAAAATAACAAACTGGTGGCTTTTAAACAGTGGACATTTATTTCTCACAATTCTGGAGGCTGGAAAGTCTAAGATCATTCTGTCTGCATATTTGGTGTCTGGTGAAGGCCCACTTCCTCACTGAGTCACTCTTTTTGCTATAAACTCACATGGTGGAAGGGAAGAGCTGCCTAGGGTGTCATTTATAAGGACACCAGTGTCAATCACGAGGGCCCTGACTTCAAGACCTAATCACTTACCAGGGGCCCCCCCCCTGGGGGTTAGGATTTCACCATATGAATTTTGGGGAGACAAAAACATTCATACCATAGCAGTGATAAAGAGATGACTTATTCATCATTTGTATAGAATTAAAGGTTGCCTGCTTTTAGTGTGGTACACTGCCTTTATTTTTTTTTTAACTTTTAAAGATTTTTTTCATTTATTTATGAGACAGAGCGAACACGAGCTGGGGGAAGGGGCAGACGCAGAAGGAGAAGCAGACTCCCCGCTGAGCAGGGAATCTGACTCAGGGCTCCATCCCAGGACCCTGAGATCACGACCTGAGCCAAAAGCAGACGCTTAACCGACCGAGCCACCCAGGCGCCCCATAGCATGGTATAGTGCCTTTAGATAGCTGACGTGTAGATGCCTGTTTTGAACTGCCTCCCCCTACAACCTCCAAAACTGTCTGAATACTTGCCTGACCTATGCCTTTGTATTTTTTGCTTACCTTTTCTGCTGTCAGGATATGTGACTCCTGCTCACATCATCTAATCTTCGTTTTCCTCTTTCCCCAGTTCTTCAAAAGGATCAGACTTCAGCTTTTATCATATTATGGCATTCTCATTTTTTTTTATTTTTGATAAAGGTACAGAGGGACTGTTTCTTTGCTGCCAACTCTTGTAGAAACTGTGAAGGGCAGGTGGGGAATTGGGTAATCTGGTCTATTTTCCACTTCACAGACGTTCATTTGCTTGAGGGTATAGAAAGGGTAGTTTCCAGAACAGTTGTTCTGTGGTGAAAATTTACTTTGAGCTTCTGTGCTATGAAATGAAGAATAGAAATAAACAATAGAAAGAATAGAAATTAAGTTTTGTGTTTTTTTTTTTTTTACTGATGTCTTAGTATTAGTTCATTCAAAGATATTTACTGAGTGTTCACTGTGTCAGGCACTGCTGTAGACAATGCTTTACAGTTAATTTGGAAGAGAAAGAGAGTAAATTAACATATATTATGATGGCAGTAAGTCCTTTGAGGGAAAGGCCAAGGAAAGGAGTTAGAGTGATAGACAGGTGGGTGGGTGGGGAGATAAGCTGGTGTTTCCCATAATGTGAGGTCATGGAATGCCTTATTGAGAAGACAATACTTAAGTAAATGCCCAAAGAAGTGTTCTAGGCAGAAGGTATAGCATGCGTAAAGGTCCCGAAGTGTGACTTGTTCTAGAAATAACAGGAAATCTAGTTTGGTTGTAGTGGAACAAGGACAAGGAGTGTAATAGGAAATTACTCCACACTCCAAGGAGTTGTGGAGGTGGTCATAGGGGGAGGCAGGGGCACTAGATCATGTAGGTTCCTGTACGGTGTTGTAAGAACTTTGCCTTTTACTCTGATTGAGATGGACAACCACTGCAGAGTTTTGAACAGAGAAGTGACTTGCTATGATACACACATATCCTTATTTTAATAGCTTTTAATTTTGCTATAATTCAAAGTTATAGAAAAATTGTGAGAGTAGTACAAGGAATTCTTGCATAATACCCTTTACCCATATTAACCACTCTCCATTTTGCCACATCTGCTTTATCATTCTCTCTCCCTCTTCCCTTATCCTCCCGATTGTGTGTGTGTATACATATTATTTTTTATGAGCCATTTGAGAGTAAAATGGGTACCTTTACCACGAAATACTTCAGTGAGTAATTTCTACGAATAGGTGTATTCTGTTGGTTAATCACATTGCAGTGATCAAAGTCAAGAAATTTTATATCGATATAGTACTGTTATCTAATCCACGGTCCATATTTTACTTTTATCCAGTGTCCCAATAATCTATTTTATAGTTGTTTTTCTCTAGAACCAGATCTCTCATTGCATTTAGTACTGATATCTGACATTTTTTTAACAGCTTGATGGAGATGTAAGTCAGATACTATACAATTCACCTATATAAAGTGTAAAATGGTTTTTAATATATTCACAGATATGTGCAACTATCAGCATTGTCCATTAGAACATTTTCATGTTCTCAAAAGAAATGTCATACCTTCAGCTCTCCTCCTTCCCACCTCTCTATCTCCCACCAGCCCTAAGTAACAACTACAATCTCTTCGTTATTCAGAGTGGCATAGTAAAGTCTCCAGCTGTTACTGTTGAATTGTCTATTTCTCCCTACTTTTCTGTCCATTTTCGCTTCGTGTATTTTGGTGATCTGGAATTAGGTGAATATATTTTTATATCTGTATTATCATCCTGAAGGATTGACCTTTGTATCATTATAAAATGTCCCTCTTTATCTCATTTACCTCTTTATCAGTGTTTTTTGGTGGTTTTTAAAAATCTGTATTGTCTAATATCAGTGTAGCTACTCCAGCCTTCTTGTGGTTGCTGTTTGAGTGAGATATCTTTTTTTCATCGTTTACTTCCAGTGTATTCTTATCTTTGAATCTAAAGTGTGTTTCCTGTAGGTATTGTATAGTTGGAGCATGTTTTCTGAAGTAGTCCGTCAGTCTCTGCCTTTTAATTATTTAATCCATTCACATGTTATTGGTATAGTTGGATTTACATGTGCCATTTTACTTTTTGTTTTCTATGTGTCTCACATCTTTTGTGTTCCCCTGTTCCTCCTTTTCTGCTTTCTTTTTTGGATTTTTTTTTTTATTAGTGGTTGCTCTAGGGTTTAACATGCTCATCTTACCAGAATCAGCTTCAGATTTATACTAGCTTAATTCCAGTGATACAAACATTACTCCTATGTAGTTCTATTCCTTCTCACCCCTTTTTTTTGATATATTGTTAAACATATTACATTTAATAATGTTATAAACCCAAAAATACATTGCTATATTACTTTACCAACTTTAGTTACTTCCTCAGGCCAGTACAGCTTTGCTCCTTCCCACCTTGTATGTATATTACATTCCTATATATTGTAGACCCAACAATACATTATGTACATTTTATTTGCTTTTTTAAGATTTTATTTTTTAAGTAATCTCTACAACCAATCTGGGGCTCAAACTCAAAACTCTGAGATCATGAGTCACGTGCTGTATCGACTGAGCCAGCCAGGCACCCCCATTATGTACATTTTATAGAAACAATACATTATGGGCATTCTAAAGCTTTAAAAATTAAGAGAAGAAAGGAAAAAATAGGCATTTCTACTATCTTTTATAATTACATAATCACCTTTCCCTGGTGCTCTTTGATTTCTCATATGGATTCAGATTACCAACTGGGATCACCTACTTTGAACCAGAAGGACTTCCTTTACCACCTTCTTGAAAGGTGGGTGGGCAAGCAGCAAATTCTCTTATTCCTTCTGGCCTCCATTGTTTATGCTGAGAAGTCAGCTGTTGATGTAATTGGGTTCTCTTGTAAGTAACAAGTTGTTTTTCTCTTGCTGCTTTCATGATTTTCTCCTTCTCTTGGGGCGCCTGGATGGCTCAGTCAGTTAAGCGTCTGCCATTGGCTCAGGTCATCTTCCCAGAGTCCTGGGATGGAGCCCCTCGTTGGCTTCTTGCTCAGCAGGGAGTCTGCTTCTCCCTCTCCCTCTCCCCCACTCAATGCTCGCTCTCTCAAATAAATAGATAAAATCTTTAATTAAAAAAAAAATGTTTTCCTTCTCTTTGATCTTCACCATTTTTACCATGATGTCTCTTTGTGGATTTCTGTGTTTATCCTCTGTGGAATTCATTGAACTTCCTGGAGTGTACATTATTTTTCAGTGAATTTGGAAAGTTTTTGGTAATTATATCTTTGAAATTTTTTCTTTCTTTTTTTTTTTTATTTATATATCTGAGACAGAGAGAATGAGAGAGACAGAGAGCACATGAGAGGGGGGAAGGTCAGAGGGAGAAGCAGGCTCCCTGCCGAGCAGGGAGCCCAATGCGGGACTCGATCCAGGGACTCCAGGATCATGACCCGAGCCGAAGGCAGTCGCTTAACCAACTGAGCCACCCAGGCGCCCGATCTTGACTAGATGTTTTTTCCTTTGGCTGTTTGCTTTATGGCTGTTTCTAGAGACTTTAAATGTTGTTTTTGTTTTGTTTTCTGTTTTTTATTTCACTAGTTTTACTGGGCAGTGGGTCACTGGAGTTCCTCATGTGGTCATGCTGGAAGTTGATCTCCGGGTTCTTTTTCAACAGAATCATTCTACCTTCTGGGTTGAGAATAGGTGGGATCCTGGGGATGAGGGAGTGAGAAAGAGAAGCAGGGAGACTGTTGTAATAATTCAAATGAGGGATGTTGCTGGCTTGATTCCATAGCAGTGGATTTGACCAGAAGTTGTAGGATTCTGGATGTATTTTGAAGGTAGAGCCAAAGATTGGCTAACAGGTTGGATATGAAGTATGAGAAAGAGAGGGGTCAGGGATAGCTCCAAGGTTTTTGGCCTGAGCAACTAGAAAGATGGAATTGTCAGGGCGCTTGGGTGGCACAGTCAGTTAAGTGTCTGACTCTTGGTTTCCGCTCAGGTCGTGATCTCAGGGTCCTCAGACTGAGCCCTGCATCAGGCTCCATGCTTAGCGAGGAGTCCATTTAAGACTTTCTCTCCCTCTCCCTCGGTCCCTCCCCCTTGCATGGTCTCTCTCTTTCTCTCTTGCTCTCTCTGAAATAAATAAATAAATCTTAAAAAAAGAAAAGAAAGAAAGATAGAGTTGTCCTTAATTGAGATCGAGAAGCATGTTTGGGGTGGGGGTTGGGTAATCAGGAGTTCAGTTTTGGACACGTTAAATTTGAGACATTGCCCATTGGGCATCCAACTGGATATGTCAAATAGGTAGTTAGATGTGAGAGTCTGGTGCTTAGGAGAGTGGTCCAGGGAGGTTTAAATTTGGGACTCATCAACATATACTTAGCATCTAAAACCATGAGCTTGGATGTCATCACCAACAGAGTAGATGCAGACAGAATAGAAGGAAGATCAAGCCTGGGCCCTGGAAGTCCTGATGTCAGGAGGTCGGGGAGCTGAGGAGACTGAGGAGTGTCAGCAACAGAAGACCAGGCTAGATAAGAATGAGATTTTTACAGTACAATTTTAAATGCCTGTAATAACTTCTTGTCTTTTTTTCTAGCTGAGTTACGCACTGTGACAAATTGTCAGTCTAACCAACCAAGGTAAGGAAAAAAATCTCGTTGATGAAACCAAAAGAATTAGGGATGTGGTATTCCTAAAACAACCATTTAGCGTAGTAAGGGGTACTTTTTTTCAGAATTAAGCTTGGTCCTCAGCTACCTGGAAATCTGGAAACATCACCCTTCCTCCCCAACCCTCCCTCCATCCTCTCACCTTTTAGGCTAAAAGATGAAATCAGTAATATCATTCTCCCTTGGGGTGACTTATTTTATTACTGCTACTAAGAGGGAAATCAGACAAGGAGACATGCTTGGAGCTCCATGGAATCAACTCTCTTTGAGTTGATTTCAGATAAAAGCTTATGAAGATGAGTACCATGAAGTAAATCAGTAAAGTCATGTGAGACTTGGGGCTTTGTTGGGGAAACTCAGTATGGAAACATTAGAGGCAAAATGAGACTCATCCTTTTTTAGTTTTCTCCAGTAAACTTAGGCTGGTACATTTCTTGTCTTTAGTAATGAAGGTGATGCCATCAAAGTTTTTGTGCGAATTCGTCCACCTACAGAAGGTTCTGGATCAGCTGATGGAGAGCAAAACTTATGCTTATCTGTGCTCTCCTCTACCACTCTCCGGCTTCACTCCAACCCTGAGCCCAAGACCTTCACATTTGATCATGTCGCAGACATGCACACCACTCAGGTAATGATAGTTTTGGAAACTTAACTTTCCATTTGGATAAGATTCTGTTATTTGTGAGGATTTCATTTTTGGTCTCTTTAGTTTGATAGATTTCAGATAAGGACACTCAAACATTATGTAAATATGTTAGATTTAATATATTTTTAAATATTTTAAATTTAATTATTTTTCTTCCTTCATCACACTTTGTACCAGAATGACAAGCCTGCTTTACTTTCGCTCACCATCCAATGATGGAGATTAGTGGAGGTGTATTTTTCAGAGCCACTTGGATGATTGATAAGTACAGTTGAACTTCCTAGTTTAAGGAGAGGATCTTAATTGTGACTGCTATAACAAAAATATCAAAAACTGAGTGGCTTAAACAGCAAACATTTATTTCTCACTGTTCTGGAGGTTGGGAATTCTAAGATCCAGGCCAGAAGATCCAGTGTCTGGTAAGGACCTGCTTCCTGGCTTGTAGACAACTGTCTTCTCACTGTGGGGAAAGAGAGAAAGCAAATTCTCTCCTGTCTTTTAGAAGGGCACTACTCCCATCACAAGGGCTTTACACTCCTGATCTAATTATCTTCCAAAAGCCCCATCTCCAAATACCATCACACTGGGGATTAGGGTTTCAACATAAGAATTTTGGGGAGGACACAAAGATTCAGTCCATAGTAGAGAGTAGCAGGTTTATGATTGCTATGATGTCAGTAACTGCTTTTCTAATTAAGGACAATTTAGTTCAGATCTAGTCAGCACTATCCATTAGAACTTTCTGTAATGAGGGAAATATTCTATTATCTGTGCTGTCCATTACAGTAGCCTCTAGCCACATGTGGCTATTTAAGTTTGAATTTATTAAGATTAAATAAAATCTAAAATTTAGTTTCTCAGATACGCTAACTGCATGTGGCTATGGAGCACTTGAAATGTGGCTAATGCATCTAAGGACCTGACTTTATGTTTTATTTAATTTTAATTAATTTGAATTTAAATAGCTACATATGACTAATGGCTACTGGATATCACAGATCTTGATTATTCCCTTACACACATGGATATTTTTGGTGAGACATTTAGATCTTTTCATCTAGGACATGGCTGGTCAATGGAAATATAAAGTTAGTCGCATATATAATTTAAAATTTTCTAGTACCCATGTTGAAAAAAAAGTAAAAAAAAACAGGTAGACGTAATTTTAATCCTATATTTTATTTAACCCAATATATGCAAAATATCATTTCCATGTGTAATCAATATAAAGCAAATTATTAATGAGATATTTTCCATTCTTTTTATTCATGCTCAGTCTTCCAAACCTGGTGTATATTTTATACATAACAATACATCTCAAGTTGGACTAGCTACGTTTCAGGTGCTCAGTAGCCACATGTGGCTCATGGCTATGGTATTAGACAGTGTAGGTTTAGGAATTCTTGCACTGTTGATAAGATTGCATCTACTTATATGTAAAAATTAAAATAAAAATCAGGTATTGATTCTTTAGTATAAGCTGGTAAGAAAAGCACCAAAGAACATATAGAGCCACGTATTTGATGCTAATACCAGTATAATATTTGCGTGCAACGTGCTGAACAGAATTCTCTATAAATTGTAGATGTCAGCTTTAAATCTATAATTGTATATGAGATTAATGGACATAACTGTCTAATGTTTTATCCCATCTTAGATGTTTTAGCTTTTTTCTTTTTTTAAAGATTTTATTTATTTATTTGAGAGCACGAGAGAGAGAGAGACAGCATGAGAGGGGAGAGGGTCAGAGGGAGAAGCAGGTTCCCCGCCGAGCCGGGAGCCCGATGCGGGACTCGATCCCAGGACTCCGGGATCATGACCCAAGCTGAAGGCAATCGCTTAACCAACTGAGCCACCCAGGCGCCCCTAGCTTTTTTTCTATAGTGATTGCAATGTTCATGTTATCACAGGGGTTGAAAAATCTAAGCATGTTATTTTTACTCTGTTTTAGAATCTGGTTTAGGAAAAATGTTTTCATTTCTATGAAATGTTAAAATGCTTGGTGCTTACATTTGTAGGAGTCCGTGTTCTCAGCTGTGGCCAAGGGCATTGTGGAATCTTGCATGAGCGGTTATAATGGTACCATCTTTGCATAGTAAGTTCCTAACTGGGTCCTTATACAAGGGTACAATAGTAAGTGCTTCTTACTATAGCTGCTGTAATCAATTACCCCAAACTTAGTGGCTTGAAACAATACGAATTTATTATTTTTCAGTTCTGTAAGTCCAGAGTCTGACACGAGTCTCACTGAGCTACAATAAAAGTGTTGGCAGGGCTGTGTTCCTTTCTGGAGGCTTTAGGGGAGAATTCCATTTCCTTGCCTTTTCCAGCTTTTAGAGGCCACTCAAATTGCTTGGCTACAGCCCCCATTCTCTGTCTTTGAAGCCAACAACATGCAACCTTCTGACTCTTCTTCCTCAGTCACATCTCCGTCTGACTATGGCTGGGACAGTTCCCTAATTTTAAAGATTCATGTGATTGGATTGGCCCCACTGGGATAGTCAAGGTGGAGGGGATTAAACTCCCACCTTCTGGAGAGGAGAACATCTACTTATATTATTTGGAATTCTTCTGTGAGGAAGATTTGTCTCTTCTCCCCCATTTATTCTACTTGGAGTTATAATCCAATATATTATTTTTATCTTATTGCTCATATTGTCCTAGCCTGGCCATTGGGAACTATTTGAGGTTGGTTTCTGTGTCCCCTTGACATGTCACATCCTTTTGCTTGAGCATGTCCTTATTTTATGATGCTCCAGACTGCTCCTGGTTCATCTGTATTTTCCCTGTCCTAGACCTAGACTCAGCCATTTCGCCAAGGAGCCCTGGTTCCTTTTATTGGAGAATGGTTTTTAGAAACCAAGATGTGGGCACTAGGTGTGTTTCTTGCTACTGCAGTGTCCTTGATTCTAGGTCTTCTCAGCAGACAGCTAGGTAATAAATGTATATATACTAAGTCATGTCTATAGGCGTATCTGTAATTGTTTCTGTATATATCCATTTGTACATGCGTTAAGCTAAACACGAGTTCATGTGTATGTATCTGACTCTAATCCAAGGGTTTAGAATCCACATGGGTTCATTCTAACCTTTCTTTCTTGTTTATCTGTAACTTCCCTTGCTGGCAGTGAGAACCCTGGCTCCCACCTTCTATCATCCCTTCACTTTTTGTCAAATTCTGAATTTGTTCAACCCCCATGTACAACTTTCAGAATTGTTATCCTGTATCCCTGTGAGAAACACATTTACTGAGGACAGTATTGATGTACAGTTCTTTTTATTTTTTATCCTTACAATTTCCAGTCAGAACCTCCTTTTCTAAAGTTACTTAGGTCAGCGCTTTTGCTACCCACCCACTTTGTGCACTTACGTCACACGCTTGTAATGTAGTTACCTGCATTCCATCCTGGGACCTCTGACATCCTGGTTGATGTGTTTTGCTTGTTTTTTTTAGTTTGCATACCTTAAAGTTCACCCTTTGTGATGTACGGTTATATAGTGTTTTGACAGATGCAGAGGGTCATGTACTTACCACCCCAGGAAGAGGACAGTTCCTTCACCTTAAAAGTTTCCCCTGTTTGTCCCCCTTGTAGTCAGCTACTCCCCCTCCCCCCCAACCCCTGACATCCAGGATACCCTAATATATTTTCCATTTCTATAGTTCTACCTTTTCCAGAATGCCATATAAAAGAAATCATACAATATGTAGCCTTTTGGATCTGCCTTCTTTCTCTTAGTAAAAAATACATTTAGGATTCGCCTGTGTTGTTGCAGGCATCAATAACTTTTTTTTTTTTTCCTCCGTAGTATTTTATTATATGGATGTATCATGATTTGTTTATCCATTTCCTTGTAAAAGGATATCTTAGTTGCTTCCAGTTTTTAATGATTATGAATAAATTGCTACAAATGTTTGAATATTGGTTTTTGTATGAACATAAGTTTTCAAACCATTTGAGTAAATCCCTAAGAATGCAATTGCCGGACCATATGGTAAGTCTATGATTAACCTTGTGATAAACTGCGAAATTATTTTCCAGATGTATGTTTAAAGTGAGTCATGTTCCTGAATTTCTAAATGTTGGCAGCCTTAAAATATTGCTATAGATTTAATGTTGGAATGTAAGATGGAGGTCCAGAAAACATTGTGACCTTGGCAATTATACAAGGTGAATTTTGGTATCATTTCAGATTTATTTCATAAATAGTATAGTTTGTAGTGTAATTTTTTTTTCTTCGCAGTACTTTTAAATTTTATTTAGAACTAGAGCTTTTTAACAATGTAGTGAATTATATAAGACATTTGAGCAGCTGATGCTTTGTGTGTGTGTGCCCTTGGTTCATCTATAATTGGTTCAAGGCACAGGAAAATAGAAAGCACATTAAAAATTGTAAACTTTAGGCTCATATACACATCCTTGAAAGTTTGCCTTTGCTTTTCATGCTTACTTTTCAGTTGTGTTCAGGAAAACTAAATGTTCTCTCTTTAGCAGTGAGACAGGTACCTCTTTTCTCATCTGTCCTCTCAAGAGAAAAAAGATATTTTTTATCACAGAATATTTTGAATGGTAAAGTTAAAAAATGAATTTGAAATAAGAGCCACAGTTGGCAGAGATTATATTATCTTTAGAACTGTTATCTTTGAAGACCTTGTAAACATACTAATTATGTTTAATTTGTGGCATATTCATTAATAACTTAATGAAAATTGCTTTTGCTAGAAGAAGGTAGAAATGAGAAACACTTGGAGAGAAATGAGTGTTTGATTTATTGGCTGGGGAACATACTTTCTAGTTTACCTAAAACAGCCCCAATTCTAGGGTAATTATTAATAGTGTCCCCATCACTCTCAAGTAGGGGACTCAATAATAACCATTTTTCTTTCTGAGTTACTAAAGAATTTTTTTTCCTACTTCTAAAAGGAAGAGGTAAACAACTAGATAATACTGGGGGTTTTTTTGTTTTATTTTATCTTTTGGGGCATTTAAACAAAAAATGAATTCAAAAACTTTTTTTAAAGATTTTTATTTATTCATTTGACAGAGAAAATGTGTGTGTACAAGCAGGGGGAGGGGTAGAGGGAGAGAGAGAGAAGCAGACTCCCCGCTGAACAGGGAGCCTGATGCGGGGCTCAATTCCAGGACCCTGGGATCATGACCTGAGCTGAAGGCAGACCTTAGCCGACTGAGCCACCCAGGTGCACCTCAAAATTTTTTTATATTTGTGCTGTGAATCCAAGCTAAAGACATTTGACACCCTGATTGACATCTATCTTTAACATAAGCATTTTTATTTTTATTTTTTGTTACTCTTGTTTCTTGGAGTAATGGAGAAGATATGACACTACATACAGAATCAGGCCTATAGCATAAGGAATTTTAAAATTGCTTTATTTTTATTTTATTTTTTTTAAGATTTTATTTATTTATTTGACAGAGAGAGAGCGAGAGCAGGAACACAAGCAGAGGGAGTGGGAGAGGGAGAAGCAGGCCTCCCGCTGAGCAGGGAGCCCGATGCGGGGCTCGATCCCAGGACCCTGGGATCATGACCTGAGCTGAAGGCAGACGCTTAACGACTGAGCCACCCAGGCGCCCTAAAATTGCTTTATTTTTAAATGAAGACATTTTAGTATCTTTAAAGGCAGAATTTAGGGAAGGAATTGCTAACTTATTTAGAATAGAAAAAGTTGGAAACAAAAGTCCAGTTGTTTCTGGTTAAATCAATTATACATGCGTGGAATATACAATGTAGCTATTAAAAATAATGAGGTAGATCTCTATTTACTGACTTAGAAAAATATCTGAGATAAAATTAAAGGACAAAACAGATTGCAGAGCAGTATGAAGAGCATCATTTCAGTTTTGTAAATGAAAATTCTGATGGCTGTGTTTGTATAATCCTGAAGCATTACCAGACAATTGACAGTGTAGTTCTTGGTGGTAGAATAAGAGAGAGAGAGAGAGATAATGAATCATTCACTTCTCACCTAATATAATTTTTTTTTTAATTAAAGATTTTATTTATTTATTTGGGAGAGACAGAAAGCACGAGGTGGGGGTTGGGGACAGAAGGGAGACGGAGAGGCAGACTCCTCACTGAGCCCAAAACCTGGGTGGGGGCTCAATCCCAGAACCCTAAGACCATGACCTGAGCCAAAGTCTGATGCTTAACCGACTGAGCCACCCAGGTGGCCCCATTTATTTATTTATTTTTTAAAGTAAGCTCTATGCCCAATGTGGGCCTTGAACTCATGACCCTGAGATCAAGAGTTGCACGCTCTACCGGCAGGCAGACAGGCATCCCTACCTAATATAATTTTAAAAAAGAAAGAAAATAGATCTTTGTGGGAAAAATTTATAGTAGGCCATATTAAAGTAAGAGAGTAGTGTTTTAAGTTTCATATGTCAAAATAATGTATAAAACATTTATTTTTACAGTGGACAGACGGGCTCAGGGAAAACATTTACGATGATGGGTAAGTGAATTAAAGATGATCATATCCTGGCTTAATCTACTCTTTCTGTAATGACAGCACCTAGGCACCTAGTACATTTTGGGGGAAGGCATACTTTCTATATATGATGTTGACCTCATAAAAGTAGGGCTTTTCCCAGGCTTCTGTCAGATTATGAGTTCCATGATAGCAAAGTCCATGTTTGCAGCTACGTTCCCAGTCAACACTCAGCACAGAGTAGGTGCTCCATAGACGGGTTTTTTTTTTTTTTTAAGATTTTATTTATTTGCGAGAGAGACAATGAGAGACAGAGAGCATGAGAGGGAGGAGGGTCAGAGGGAGAAGCAGACTCCCCGCTGAGCAGGGAGCCCGACGCGGGACTCGATCCCGGGACTCCGGGATCATGACCTGAGCCGAAGGCAGTCGCACAACCAACTGAGCCACCCAGGCGCCCCATAGACAGTTTTTGAATTGGGTTTATTTATTTATTTTTTTTAAGATTTTATTTATTATTTGAGAGAGAGAATGAGAGAGGGCGTGAGAGGGGAGAGGGGCAGAGGGAGAAGCAGACTTCCCGCTGAGCAGGGAGCCCGATTTGGACTCCATCCTGGGACTCCAGGATCATGACCTGAGCCAAAGGCAGTCCTTTAACCAGCTGAGCCACCCAGGTGTCCTGAATTGGGTTTAATGACTTTTTATATATTTATAAATCTGTACAATCACCATCCAGATCAAGATTCCCAGTTAGTAACTACCTCACCCCCTTCTCCTGAAGTATGTATTACTCTGACTTCTCTGTCATCATTGGTTTTGTTTGTTTTTAAGCTTCTACAAATGAAATTTTACTTTATGTACTCTTTTATGTCTAGCTTCTTCCTCTCAGCATTAGGTTTCTAAGATTCATCCGTATTGTTGCATGTCGTAGTAGTTTATTCCATTGCTGTATAATGTATTATTGTACAGATATGCCACGTTTTCCATTCTAGTGCTGATAGACATTTGGATTGTCCCCAGTTTTAGACCATATGAATAATGCAACCATGACCACCTTGTTTTTTTTTTTTTTAAAGATTTTATTTATTTATTTGAGACAGAGAGAATGAGAGGGAGGAGGGTCAGAGGGAGAAGCAGACTCCCTGCCGAGCAGGGAGCCCGATGCGGGACTCGATCCCAGGACTCCAGGATCATGACCTGAGCCGAAGGCAGTCGCTTAACCAACTGAGCCACCCAGGCGCCCGACCACCTTGTTTTTTTAAAGTTCATTTCTAGGAGTGGAACTGCTGGATCATAGTTACATGTGTATCAGCTTTAGTAGATATGGTCATGATAGATATGGAAGTTCTAGGAATCCTTGTCTATATGTGGTATTGTCGGTTTTTAAAATTTTAGCCATTCTGGAGTATGTGTAGTATATCTCCTTGTGTTTTTGTTTGCAGTTCCCTGATGTCTGTTGACAACTGAGCACCTTTCATATGTTTTTTGGACATTTGAACAGCCTCTCTGTAAAATGCCCATTCAAGCTTTTTTCCCATTTAAAAGATTAGCTCGTCTTTTTCCTACTCATTTTTGGGGGTTTTTGTAAAATAGGGAGGTTAGCCCTTTGTCTACAATATAGATAACAGATTTTTTTCTAGGTTTTTCATTTCTCTTTTCAGTTAAGGTTTTTCCCTTTACTCAAGTTTTTTATTTTCTTGTGGTTGAATTTCAGTTGTGGGGTTTTGTTTTTTGTTTTTTTGTTTTTTTTAATGGTTTCTGAATCGTGAGTTGCAGTCAGAAAGAGTGTTACTGAGTGAAATGAGAAGGAACCATGAGACTCTCTGGGAGAAGCATCTTCCAGGCAGTAGGTTCTGAGTTGGGAGTGTTCAAAGAATAGCAAGAAGACCCATGGGACTAGCGGGCAGTTCCCCAGAATAAGGGGCTAGTAGTGAGGGAAATTAGAGTTGTATCCTGAGGCCAGGTCATGTAGGACATGGCAAGGATTTGGGATTTTGTGCGTGGGATGTGAAGTCATTGGAAGGTTTTTTTAAAAAGAAGAACTACATGATCTGATGTATAATTAAAAGGATTACTCAGGCAGATGAATGGACTAGACTGGGAGGGGCTAGAGTGGAAGCAGGATGAGGAGCTAAGGCATAAAGGATGCAGGAGATGCTGAAGGTAACTAAAGAATATGTTTAATCTCTCTCTGTATATATATTATTTAACAGGAAAATGTTATAAAATTATCTGCATACTTATTTGTATATTTGTATACTGCATACTTATTTCCTCTTTATTTACTTGTATTTTTCTACATCCATTATATATATATTTTTAGGTACAGTTTACAAGGGCCATTTATTTGTTTTTAATATTTATTTATTTTAGAGCATGCTTGAGGGGAGGGGCAGAGGGAGAGAATCTCGAACAGCCTCCCCACTGAGTGGCGGGGCTCCATCTCAAGACCCTGAGATCATGACCTGAGCTGAAACCAAGAGTTGGATGCTCACCCGAATGCGCCACCCAGGCGCCCCTACAAGGGCCATTTAAAATATTCCAGGTTATAGCACACCAAGACAGCATTAGTGGCTATTATGGGCCCTTCCTTCAGTCCTACTGATAGGCAAGTTCTCTTCGATCTTTCAGACTAAAATTTAACTTATTTGGGGCACAAAGAAGGAACTGATTATACAATGTGTCATCTTATTTCTGTATAAATTTCCAGTATTGTCATTTTGAAGGACTGTTCTAGAATAAAGATGAATAGCTACATATGTATGTTTTTTACATTTCTTTAGGACCATCTGAATCAGATCATTTTTCTCATAACCTGAGAGGAGTAATCCCACGAAGTTTTGAATATTTGTTTTCCTTAATTGATCGTGAAAAAGAGAAGGTAAAACTTGTAAAAATAAAGTCATTGTATGAAATTCTAATTTCGAGTAGTTAGCTACTAATAATTAGCTCATAACACATAGAGGGTCATGGGTGGTACTCTACAATGTGTATAGGCTTGTGTGGCATAGAAAAACCTCTCAGTTCTTAAGAAAAGTGAAAGATTCATTTTAAAATTTAATTTTCTAAAAATTTTTAGTTTCTAAACCATGTATCCTCTGTGAACTCAGAAAAAAGAAAGAAGAATGTAGTGCTTCTTAGTGCTCAGATTTTGCAAGAAAGTGTAAAGAAAATCTTAACTGAGGAAAACAGATCCGTTAAGTCCCATCACCTACCTGCACGTAGGCACAGTTGACGACAGGTGTCTCTAGATCCTCAGGGTGCCCTGGAATGATGGGCCCATCCTTGCCTCCTTTGCAACACCTTCTACCACCTGACCATAATTTGCTTTTTCTTTTTTTTTTTTTTTTTAAAGATTTTATTTACTTATTTGACAGAGAAAGACACAGCAAGAGAGGGAACACAAGGAGGGGGAGTGGGAGAGGGAGAAGCAGACTCCCTGCCGAGCAGGCAGCCCGATGCGGGACTCGATCCCGGGACTCTAGGATCATGACCTGAGCCAAAGGCAGTCGCTTAACCAACTGAGCCACCCAGGCGCCCCATAATTTGCTTTTTCATATGTGGTGTGACTCCATCATCCTGGAGATGTGGGCTTCCCTCTTCCTTTGGCTCTTAGGTTGGGCCTTTCTCATGATTGTACTTTTTTAGCTTGGTGAATTCCATGTTTAGGAGCCGTTAGTGTTACTGTTCCATTCCATGCGTACCAAGGAAATGGATACATAACATTGGCTTACCATTTGCTCTTTTGCAGAAACAACCCCTAACCTTTACAGTTAGACATGCACCTTGGGTGCCAGTGAAAGTTTAGTGCCCTGTATTCCTGTGGTTAAAAATCCTAGAGAGAGGCTTTTTTTTTTTTTTTTTTTAAAGATTTTATTTATTTATTTGAGACAGAGAGAATGAGAGAGAGCATGAGAGGGAGGAGGGTCAGAGGGAGAAGCAGACTCCCTGCTGAGCAGGGAGCCCGATGCGGGACTCGATCCCGGGACTCCAGGATCATGACCTGAGCCGAAGGCAGTCGCTTAACCAACTGAGCCACCCAGGCGCCCTAGAGAGAGGCTTTTGAGATAAATTATTTTCAGTCTTTTCAAGAATATAACCCTTGTTGCAAGTAAAACTTTCTGAGGAAGTCCAATATATAATAGATAAAAATGGAATTGCTCTTCTCATCACAAGGAAAAAAAATTGTAACTGTGTATGGTGATGGATGTTAACTAGACTCACTGTGGCGATTATTTCTCCACATTTATAAATATTGAATTAGTATGTTGTACACCTGAAACTAATACGATGTTGTATGTCAGTGATCCCTCAGTTTAAGAAGGTAGAATTGCCCATCTGGACTGCTCCAGTCCCACCTCCCTGTCTTGCTTCTGAGTCACCTCTGGAGACCTCGGCCTCCTGGGATCACAGTTTGATGCTACCTTAAGATGTAACAATATGTTAAAACTAGTTACCTGGATTTGTAATTGGCTTTTAGGTACCTTGTACTGTGTAAAGGAGAACATGGTAGGAAATGTACCCCTTGTGAAGCACGTGAGAGGGTGATGCTCATGAAAGATACGGATGAACTCATGAAAAGAATATGTCTAAACGAGGCTTCTCTTTCCAGGCTGGAGCTGGAAAGAGTTTCCTTTGTAAGTGCTCCTTTATTGAAATCTACAACGAACAGATCTATGACCTACTGGACTCTGCATCAGCCGGACTATACTTAAGGGAGCACATCAAGAAGGGAGTCTTTGTTGTTGGTGCAGTGGAACAGGTGGTGACCTCAGCTGCTGAAGCCTATCAGGTATCCTACCTTGAGCACTTTGATCCTTAGGCGACGTTGCATGCTGTGAAAAGCACCTTGATCTCAAAAAAAGCAAGAATTGAGCTACTAAAAATAATTCTGTAAAGGCGTGATGCAGAATGTTCATGAGAAGCAAAAAAGAACATGACTGTTTTTTTATAGATCTCCCCTTAGTTAAAATAGAACTTTGAGCCTCTTGATTTTGCATGACTTTGGTGCTGTTCATTCCAGTCAGTCACCCTGCAGGTCACGGGGACAGTTCATTAGTGTCGTATTTCTTCAGTAATTCTTCCTGGGAGCTGCCCCTTTGAGTAGCTTCTGGGATTGCTGCTTTTTAAACCAGCTGGCTGTTCTCTTCCCTTTATTTTCTACCCATGTTTACTTGTTAGGTGTCAAAAGCCAACCTCTTTTGAGGACTCTGCTCAGGGCAAATAAACCTCTTGTCAGGTATTTACAAAATAGCCCATTTTTATGGGATCTGATCTGGCCAGTTGATTTTAAACAGTTTTTTACCGTGTAGTATTTGATACATACAAAATACTGCCACGTGCATAGATGTTGCTGAGCTTAATGTTAAAATGAACTTGGAGGACCTTAAGAATTCAAGACCCAGATGTCACCAGTACTATCCTGTCTACCTGTGTGTCTCTCCCTATCTCATGTCCCTGGCTCCTCATATGCTGAATGCTCATGATCATTTCCTTCCGCTTTTAAATCACATACATAGGTATTTCTGAAAATGTTGGTTTTGCCTGTTGGTGAGTTTTAATAAATTGTGTGTATTTAGCCGTCTATAACTTTTTTAAACTCAACAATGTTTATGAAATTTATCCATGTTGCATTTCACTTATCTTCACTGCTATATAATTCATTGTATGAATATTAGTGTGTGCATGTATTATGTGCGTATATATATACGTATATATGTCACAGTTCGTTATTCTTCTATCTTCAAGCAAGTCTCCTGATTCAAACTTTTTAAACTGTGATTCTCATAGTAAGCAATAGGTTTTACATGTGATCCAGTGTGTGTGTGTGTGTGTGTGTGTGTCTGTCTTCGTGTGTACATATACATACTAAAAAAAAATTATGTTGAGATTTTGGTTGGAATTGCACTGCAGTTTTGGCTTAGATCAAGTGTGAAAATTCTGTATTAGAGCCATGCAGGCATTTTACCTCTTCTTGGGTCAGAAGTTTCGGGAAGTTTTCTATTTCTAGAAAATTTCAGTTTCCTCTCAGTTTTCAAGTATATTGGCATAAAGCTGTTCCCAGTATTCTCATTTTTAAAGTACTTTGCTGTAACTATAATTTTGTTTTCTTTTTTTGCATAGTTGATATTTTTTACATGGCTTTGCTCTTTTAATGTTTTCTTTGTTTTTCTTTGGGTTCATCCTGCTATCCTTGTTCCAACTTCTTAAGCTGAATGCTTAGCTTATTATTCCCTTTCTTTTGTGACCTAAGTGTTTAATGCTATAAGTTACTACTTACTATTGCTTAAACTTCACACAAGTTTTAATATCTTAATTGTCCTATGGATCTAAGTATTTTTCCATTATATATGTGCTGCTGAAGCGAGCACAGTATTTTTCCATTATAATTTTATTTTTTGACCCATGAATCACTTAGAAATGTGATTTGAAATTCCAGATTTATGGTAATTTAAAATTTATTTATCATGTTGATTCTTAATTGCCATGGTATCAGAGAATATGGTCTTGTGCGATGCTTTGAAATATATTGAGAAATGATTTATGAATCAACAGTGGGCCAGTTTTGTAAACTTGTGCATGAGAAGAATGTATATCCTTGGATACAGGGTTTTACATTTTTACTAATTTTTTTGTCTGTATAATCTGTCAGTATGAAAATGGCTGTTGTATCACTTGAAAGTTGTGGCAATTTTCCCTTTGCCTAGGTGCTGTCTGGAGGATGGAGAAACAGACGTGTGGCATCGACGTCAATGAATAGAGAATCTTCTCGGTCTCATGCAGTTTTTACAATTACAATTGAGTCAATGGAGAAAAGCAATGAGACTGTGAATATACGGACCTCCCTACTCAATCTGGTGGACTTAGCAGGATCTGAAAGGCAAAAAGACACCCATGCAGAAGGGATGAGGTTAAAGGTAAGAATGGAATTATGATCTTCAACTCAACTTGTGTGTGAATTAATTACTAGAAGTCAGTACCAAGGTGAGTGTGTGGAGGTTACAAAGGAATGAGAACATGCTCCCATTCTAAAGATGCGGAAATTTTTGTTGTGGGGTAGGGACATTAAAACATACATGGGTTAGAACAAGTCTGTCGGGAGCCAGAGTATTTGAATTCACGACAGAAGGGTGATAGTACAAATACCTGCCAGAGTCAGAGGAAGAAGGGACTGGACTGCTTGGGGGAAGCATGGAAAAGAAGTTCTTGAGTTGGGTTCTCCAAGGGGGCAGGATTTGGATTGGGAGAGAGGAACAAGGAATACATGCTTGGTGGGGGGACATCTCAAGGGTTGTTATGGATGCAGAGGGAGTATGGCATTTGGCATTTCAGCGTGGATCAATGCATGGGTTGGACTCGAGGTGCAAGCGTGCCCAGGTCACTGAGGACCAGGAGTACTAGGCCAGGTTTGCACTCAGTTCTCCACACGCTGGGAAACACTGAAAAGTTTTGAGTGATTTCACGCAAAAGCCTCTTATAGAAGCTTAGCCATCTTGGCCCACCACTGCCAGATTTACGAGGCGAGAGTCTAGAGAGAAAGGAGGGCAGCTGTGCTGGTTAATATTTCAGGGGGAGGGCAAGGACCTAGTCCTAGGCTGAGGGATTAGCATTGGGACCTGAGGTTCTCGGAGTATGTTTTGCCAGTACGAACATGTGTATTGTGATCTGCGTTGTCAGTAAAACGTGTGGATGCTCTAGGTGAGGGTATATGAGGACTAGGGGCAGAGAGTCGGAAATGGTGGAGGACCGTCTACTTTTTGCATTGAAAGTGAGGATTTGAGCCTCCTGAGCTCTCAGGCAGTTTAAGGTGAACTTAGGCTTATGTTCTATTGAGACATGAAGCAAAGAGAAATAGCCAGGGTTTATATTAGGACATATGCTGGGCCTGTTTCAAGTGCTTCATGTGTATTAACTCATTTAATCTTCCCAGCATCTCTAGGAAGTAGGTACTGTGATCCTTTCCTTTTTGGAGAAACGGAAGTGAAATTGTCCAGGGGCACACAGCTAGGAGTAGATCTGGAATTCAAGCAGAAGTAGCCCAGTTCCACAGACAGTGCTGTCGACACCTTTCTGATTTACTGACTGCTAAAACAGACAGCTGCACTTGAACTCAGCGCATCTTGCTTGAGAATATGCACTCTCTCTCTTTCTTCTGTACTCCCACCACTGCAGACCCAGTTATTGAAGTATGATAACTACAATAAAAATCCAGCGTAACATATTCAACCCCAACATTTTTCCCTCCCCAAACCACTTTTTAAAAGGGTCTTATTATACTTCACAGAATTAGACTGAAAAATCTCTTGTAATAAGTTCATTAATCACTTTGTAGGATGTGGTGTAGGTTATTAGTTATCACACTATTTTAATGTAGCAAACATTTTAACATAAAAGGATTGAAAAATAAGCCTATTAATGCACTACTCCAACCTTTTTTTCTCTGTTCTTTTCTAGCTTTTATCCCTACCTATAGGTCAATTTAAAACTCTTAGAATCATGAGGTGGCTTTTTTTTTTTTTCCTTCACATAATTTCTGTGTTTGTCTCTGAATACTAAAATTGCAATGTGTGTCAAATAGGAAAAGGTTAGGGACAGTTGAGGACATCTGCTGAAAAGTCAATTATCCTTAGTAATATTGTCCATGACTCGACTTTCCATTCAAAATTCACTGCTAGGCATATTTTAATTCAGAATACTAAAATGAAACCAGTGCATCTCAATTTTTTTTCTTTCTCCCCTTAGGAGGCAGGTAACATAAACCGGTCGTTGAGCTGCCTGGGCCAAGTGATTACTGCGCTTGTCGACGTGGGTAATGGAAAACAGAGGCACGTTTGCTACAGAGACTCCAAACTTACCTTCTTACTTCGGGTAAAGTAGACCATTGGCTTCCTGGGCCCTTTTTTGGGTTATGCTCACTATGGTTGACAGTCATGTAATCTCTCAGCTTTAGTGGTAAGAATATCCATTTTCTTGGCTTAACAAAGATCTTGTGGTTTCTCCCCTGAAAATGCATACCATTCGTATCATTAAACAGGATTCCCTTGGAGGCAATGCCAAAACAGCCATAATCGCAAATGTTCATCCTGGATCCAGGTGTTTTGGGGAAACCCTATCAACACTTAATTTTGCTCAGAGAGCCAAGCTGATTAAAAATAAGGTAAAATACTAGGGCACCTGGGTGGCTCAGTCGTTGTGCGTCTGCCTTCGGCTCAGGTCATGATCCCAGGGTCCTGGGATCGAGCCCTGCATCGGGCTCCCTGCTCCGTGGAAGCCTGCTTCTCCCTCTCCCACTCCCCCTGCTTGTGTTCCCTCTTTCTCTGTGTCTGTCTCTGTCAAATAAATAAATAAAATCTTTAAAGAGAAAAAAAAAGGTAAAATACTGGGTACAACTAAGTAAATTAGAAAAATACTTAAGCTTGTGATTGCCCTAATATTAACACTCTGTGAAAGCTTAATTCTAAGCAAGATTTCTGTTTCATCTTTCCTAGCCTTCTGTATCGCTCAAGTAATTTGAGATCTAGATTAGGTCTTATGGTTGGTATTGTTTGGCTCGATTTTTCTTAAAGGAAGGCAGAGTTTTTCCTTTCTAACTGGGTTGGAGACTAAATTTATTTACCTAAACCATTGCTAACAGAGCTGTGTGTGTGTGTGTCTATGTATGGTGGGGCTTCACTATGAAGATAGTTTGATGTTGACAAGCTTTGTCTTTTAAGTTGTCTATACCTCCAAGGATTCCCCATTTTTCTTATATATAAGAAGCTTCCTTGATATTGGTGTACACCAGTGGTCAGAGAAGTTTTTCTGTAAAGGTAAATATTTGAGGCTTCTTGGACTGTGTAGTGTCTGTCCCAGCTATACTGAGCTCTGCCTTGGTGGTGAGAAAGTAGCCGTCGGCAGTACGCAGACATGAGGGCGTGGCTGTGTTCCAGTGCAGCTCTCCTTACAAAAACAGATGGCAGGCCGTATTTGGTCCATGAGCAGGCAGCTGTTTGCCAGCCCCTGGAGCAGGGGTCCCCCACTTCTTTTGGAAAGGTTGGAGGCCACTTTGGTTCTAGACAAAAGAATCACAGTGCCATGAATTGACAGATTACTTTCCTCTTTCTTTCAAAGGAAAAGTTGGTCATTTCTACCCCCCAGGTAGACTCCCTGATCATCTTAGCATGTAAGAGTAAAGAGGTCCATGTTGCCTCTTCTCGTGGGTAAGTCAGAAGAGTATAGGTCTAGTTGTTGATTCATTTTATTGGATTATGACCCTGTGGTGGGGTATTCGTAATATATGGAGGAAAAATCCCTAGAGCTTCCTGACCCTATCTCTTGGGACTTACTAGAAGTTTTTGGATAGTGGAGGACTGCAGGGATAATTAGGATTATGATGTCACTGATGTAGCAGTGATGTCAGAATGTACAGGAGTGCCTTGAAATGAGACTGGCCATAAGCATCAGAAGCAACTAGAAATGACTTCTGAATACATCAAACGATAAAACCAGGAGGAGCCTTAATACTAGTTATTAACAATGGTAAGTCCAATACTGCAGCCTACCGGTGGAAAGTGACTAGGATATCTGGGACTCGTTTAAGGATGTGCTATTTAGATCTTTCCCAATGGGCAGATCTAGCTTAAGACGAATACGGGGACCTTGGGACTGTGTCAGAGAGTTTTTCTCCCTCTTTAGGATATTGGGTATTTCACAACTGGGTCCCTTTGATCTGATTGGTAGTCAACTGTTGGCTCTTATTATCACCCTGTAGGTTTTATGGGCTTTTTAAATTAATTAATTAATTTATTTATTTGACAGCGAGATACACAGTGAGAGAGGGAACACAGCAGGGGGGAGTGGGAGAGGGAGAAGCAGGCCTCCCGCCGAGCAGGGAGCCCGATGCGGGGCTCGATTCCAGGACCCTGGGATCATGACCTGAGCCGAAGGCAGACGCTTAACAACTGAGCCACCCAGGCGCCCCGGTTTTATGGGCCTTTTGAACCTCTTAGAAGTTGTCTTAAAGAGGGGTGCCTGGGTGGCTCAGTCAGTTAAGCATCGCCTTTGGCTCAAGTCATGATCCCAGGGTCCTGGGGTGGAGTCCCTCAGGCTCCCTGCTTCTCCCTCTGCCTGCAGCTCCCCCTGCTTGTACACTCACTTGTGCTCTCTCTCTCTCTCTCAAATAAATGAATAAAATCTTTAATAAAAAAAAAAGTTGTCTTAAAGAAATCATTTCTTTAAGATAATTTCTTCAAGAGCCATTCCTTTAAAATAACATTTGAGTGTGGTTAATAAAACAGAAATAGAGCTATCCAACCAACTCCTCTCTCCAGGAGGGCTGTTAGGAAATATAGGGTTGGATTCCTTTGGAGAAGGTGGTTTCTGCTAAGCTGATGGAGCTCAGGCCAACTCTGCAGCTAAGTGGGCCAAGACAGAGGGGAGGGGATACTCCTTCCAGAGAGGAAGAGCTTTTGCTCTTCTCCATGGGGGTGGGGCTGTCCCAAGAAGAAGGCAATGTTAGATGAACATCCAGATCCCTGGGTGACCCAGCCCAATAGGGTGGGGCCCTAAGTGGGAGCATATAGGAGGGGTGGTGAGGGGGGAGAGTCCCTGGCTATAGCTATGAGACACAGGGAAGGGAGGCTTCCTCCCCACCCCAGCACACTGTGATTCTAGGGGCCTTGTGACTGTTTGTGGGATGAAAGTGCAGTTTTGTTTGGTGTTTGTCATTCCAGATCCTATAAACAAATAAAACACAAGATTGTATGACTGAAGAATATTCTTTTAACGCTTGTTAAAAAATTTTTGAACAGGCAGTGGTAAATGAAGACACCCAAGGAAATGTAAGCCAGCTCCAAGCTGAAGTGAAGAGGCTCAAAGAACAGCTGGCCCAGTTTACTTCAGGGCAGTTACTACCGGAAAGCTTTCTGGCCAAAGGTAAGACGAACACAATGTCCTTTATCCTGAGGAAGACCACATGCGGATATTAGTTTGAGAACCCTCTGCTGACAGGCACAATACAGTAAAGCTACTCACATTTTTGAACAAGTGTATTTGTTTTACCTACATGGGAACATGGTACAGACATATCTCAGAGATACTGTAGGTTCGGTTCCAGACCATTGCAATAAAGCCAGTCAGGTGAATTTTGTGGTTTCCCAGAGCATATAAAAGTTATGTTTACACTATACTGTGTTATGTCTAAAAACACAACGTACGTTCTTAATTAAAAAATACTTAATTGCTAAAAAATGGTAACCATCATCTGAGCTTTCAGCAAATTGTAATCTTTTTGCTGGTGGAGGGTCTTGCTGCCATGTTGATGGCTGCTGGCTGAGCAGGGTTGTGGCCGCTGAGGGCTGAAGTTTGAAGTCTGAAGTTTGCTGCATTGATTGGCTCTTCCTTTCCTGAATGATTTCTCTGTAGCATGAGATGCTGTTTGACAGCACTTTACCCACAGTAGAACTTCTTTCAAAATTAGAGCCAGTCCTCTCAAACCCTGCTGCTGCTTTGTCAACTAAGTTTATGTGATACACTAAATTCTTTGTGGTCATTTCAACAGTCTTCACAGCATCTTCACCAGGAGTAGATTCTAGCTCAAGAAACCCATGTTCTTTGTTCATCCATTAGAAGCAACTTCTCATCTGTTTAAGTTTTATCATGAGATTGGAGCAATTAAGTCCCAACCTCAGGTTCCACTTCTGATTCTAGTTCTTGTGCTGTTTTCACCACATCTGCGGTTACTCCCTCCACTGAAATCTTGAATCCCTCGAAGTCCTCCATGAGGGCTGGAATCCATCCAAACTCCAGTTCATGTTGACATTTTAACCTCTTCCCATAATCACTATTATTCTTAATGGCATCTAGAATGGTGAATCGTTTCCAGATTTTCAATTGACTTTGCCCAGATCCATCAGAGGAATCACCATCTATGCAGCTATAGCCTTATGAAATGCTTTTCTTAAATAATAAGACTTGAAAGTCAAAAGGACTTCTTGATCCATGGGCTGCAGAATGGATGTTGTGTTAGCAGGCGTGAAAACATGTATCTCATACATTTCCATCAGAGCTCTTGGGTGACCAGTTGTATTGCCAATGAGCAGTCATATTTTGAAAGGAATCTTTTTCCTGAGCAGTACATCTCAACAGTGGCCTTAAAATATTCAGTAAGCCATGTTCAACAGGTGTGCTGTCATCTAGGCTTTGTTGTTCCATTTCTAGGGCATAGGCAGAGTCGATTTAGCATAATTCTTTTTTTTTTTTCATTCAGTAGAATTAAAGTTGATTTTTTTTTTTTCATTTAGCCTAATTCTTAAGGGCCCTAGGATATTCAGAGTGGTAAATGAACACTGGCTTCAACTTGTAGTCACCAGCTGCTTTAGCCCTCAACAAGAGAGTCAGCCTGTCTTTTAAAGCTTTGAAGCCAGGCATTACTTCTGTCTAGCTATGAAAGTCCTGGATGGCATCTTCCTCCGGTAAAAGGTGGTTTCATCCACATTGAAAACCTGTTGTTAAGTGTAGCCACCTTCGTGAATTATTTTCTAGATCCCTTGCTGTAGCTTCTCCATTAGCACCTCCTGCTTCACCTTGTACTTTGATGTTAGGGAGACGGCTTCTTTCCTTAAACCTCATGAACCAACCTCTGCTGGCTTCAGACTTTCCTTCTGCAGCTTCCTCACCTCTCTGAGCTTTCACAGAATTGAAGAGAGTCAGGGCTTTAAAGTTCTGGACTAGGCTTTGGCTTAAGGAAATGTTGTGGCTGGTTTGATCTTCTATCTAGACCCTTAAAAGTTTCTCCCTATCAGCAATAAGGCTTTTTTGCTTTCTTACCATTCATGTGTTCATTGGAGTAACACTTTTCATTTCCTTCAAGAACTTTTCCTTCACATTCACAACCTGGCTAGCTGTTTGGTGCAAGAGGCCTAGCTTTCAACCTGTCTCGGCTTTTGGCATGCCTTCCTCACTAAGCTTAATCATTTCTAGCTTTTGGCTTAAAGGGAGATATGGGCGACTGTTTTTTCACTTGAACACTTAGAAGCTATTGTAGGGTTATTAAAGGGCCTAATTTCCATATTTTTGTGTCTCGGAAGAGGGAGGCCTAGGAGAGGGAGAGAGATGAGAAGAGCCAGGCAGTCTAGCAGTCAGAAAACACATTTATTGATTAAGTTCACCATCTTATATGGGCATGGTTTGTGGTGCCCAAAATAATAACAATGGTAATGTCAAAGATCACTGATCACAGACAGATCACCGTAACAAATACAATAATAATACTGAAAAATGTTGAAATGTTGCAAGAATTACCAGAATGTGACACAGAGACAGGCGCAAAGTGAGCAAATGCTATTGTAACAATGGTACCAATAGACGTGCTCAATGCAGGGTTGCCACAAACTCTCAACTGGTAAAGAATGCAGTATCTGCAAAGCATGATAAAGCAAAGCACAATGAAAGGAGGGATGCCCATACTTTGTAATCAGATACAGTTACCATATGTATCATATCTGCGGGTATGATGGGAAGGAGGAGGAGAAATAATTTTGAGTAGTTCATTCCTCACAAATGCTAAAAAGAGATACTAATTTCATTTAGATCCACTTCCAAGATTCAGTCATATGTAACATGTGTATGTTTATTAAACAGGATAAAAGAACTTATTTTTCTTCAAAGAATTGCTAATATGTAGATTTGATTGATTTGAAATCTGTGATCTGGGGACGACAGTCTGATTCTTTTAGATTGATTGAGAGCAGTCACTCAGAGGCTGTTTTAGCTTAATTCTTGGTCCAAAAATTTGAGAGAGAAACATTTTTTTTCCATTTCCTTTTCTTTCTTACTGGATCAATTACAGACAAAGATGAGACTAATTATATGAAGTATTTCCAAGAGGCGATGTTGTTCTTTAAGAAATCCGAACAGGAAAAGAAGGTAGGAAACCGAGTTGGTATAAAGGGGATTCCAGATATTTTAGGCTTTTGCTCCGTGGTATCTTTCTGAGTGAAATAAAGGGCACAAGTATATAAAGAAAACAAAGAAAAACTGGAAAATCTAATTTTGCCCTTGAGATTAAGTGTCAAGTTAGTGTTTATTGCTTGGTTTGTGGAAATTCAGGGAGGCTGAATTACTTTTCATGTTTAACCAAATTATGAATTTCTTAAGTCTCTGGTAGAAAAAGTTACCCAATTAGAAGACCTCACCCTCAAAAAAGAAAAATTTATTCAATCTAATAAAATGATTGTGAAATTCCGAGAGGATCAAATAATGCGCCTGGAGAAGCTCCACAAGGAATCCCGGGGAAGTTTTCTGCCTGCAGAGCAGGATCGCTTGTTGTCGGAATTAAGGGATGAGATCCAAACTCTGCGGGAACAGGTGAGTGTATGACATTTGCAGTATTTCTAAAAAGAAGGAAGGTTCAAGGTAAATATAAATTTGTCACCAAATTCATGTGAGTTAATACAGCGGAAAGTGTTTTGAATGAATTTAGCTGACGTGTATGATTGCACAACTCCTTTTCCCCCATTTTCCAAGATGGTGAAATGAAGGGGGGTGGGAGGAGCTGTGAGATGCTGCATTAGCGCCCCACCCAGCAGGCAAGTGTCCCTTGTCCCTTGTCCCGGTGGGCAGTTGTGGTTGTCTGAATCAGCAGTCTCTTTACATTGGGGTCCTTCCAATTTCTTGTTGCTGGTTTTCCTTTTCCCTGGGGAGGATGGGTAGTTAATACAGGCACATCATTAAAAAAAACAAAACAAAACAAAGAAAATCTGTTTCTGGCTTTTGTATCTTTCTGAGGCTTTTTAATGCATATTCAAACTAATATGGATATTTTTACTTTTACTCCTTTTCAACACAAAAGTCAACTTACCATACATACTTCTCTGCTGTCCTTTTCACTTAATATCTCTTGGAGGGTGTTCCATCCTGGTCAATAGAGCGTTTCCTTATTCTTTACAGCGTGTTAATGTCAACAGCCCCCATTGCGTGAAGAGTTGGCCGCAGTGTACACCCTTGCACTTCTCTCCTCACAAGCCCACGCCCGGGTGAAAATTTCAAGGCACAGACCCAGACGCAGAATAATGGCGTCGTAGGCTATGCACGTAGTCAGTGTGGTCACAAATGCCAGGTTGCTTTCCACAGCCCTTGCAGCTGGCCACTGCCAGCAGTGTGGGCGGTGTTCCTAGTGTTTCCCGATGGCTCGGCAGCAAGACTGGTTATTGAGGAAATGTCTGTCTGTCTGTCTGTAAGCCTGTAATTCTTCTATGTCACAGATAGAGCACCACCCCAGAGTTGCAAAGTATGCTATGGAAAACCATTCCCTCCGGGAGGAGAACAGAAGATTGAGATTATTAGAGCCTGTGAAAAGAGCCCAAGAAATGGACGCCCAGACCATTGCCGTACTAGAAAAAGCTTTCTCTGAACTATCTGGCACAGAGAAAAAGGACAAGGGTAAGAAATGATTATTGTCTGCATGCCTTCTGGGGGGGGGGGGAAGGGCACTGTTTGAAAGGGCATTTTTATTGCCTCGCTGGTAGGGTCTTCATTTTGGCCTCCAGAACTGGTGTGGTAATTTCTTTTTTTATTTTTATTTTTTTTTAAGATTTTATTTATTTATTTCACAGAGAGAGAGCACAAGCAGGGGGAGTGGCAGAGGGAGAGGGAGAAGCAGGCTTCCCTCTGAGCAGGGAGGCCGATGCAGGGCTAGATTCCAGGACTCTGGGATCATGACCTGAGCTGAAGGCAGATGCTTAATCGACTGAGCCACTCAGGCGCCCCCTGGTGTGCTAATTTCTTATTACATACTTACGCTTTTATGTTACCAAAAGGTATTTTCTAAACTTTTTTCTCATAAATCTTGTAGTAGTGAGTTACGTAGGCTAAGAGACATATCAGTGAAAGTGTGAGAGAGACAGAGACAGAGGGAACACAAGCAGAGGGAGTGGGAGAGGGAGAAGCAGGCTTCCCGCCAAGCAGGGAGCCCGACACGGGGCTCGATCCCAGGGTCCTGGGATCATGACCTGAGCGGAAGGCAGACGCTTAACGACTGAGCCACCCAGGCACCCCTTAAATAAAATCTTTAAAAAAAAGAAAAAAGAAAAAAAAAACACCTGTTATGGTTCTGTTTTGTTGCTAAAAGTTTGATTTAGATATTTTTAATTTTTATTAAATGAAATTTTCCTGTTTTAACTATTTGACATGAAAAGTGCTTAACTAATCAACACGATGAATATCAAGTGGAGATGTTTACCTGCCTGGCTAAGGTCTGTACAGTGTGAGAGGCGTCTGTAGGTCAGACTCCTGATGCCAGCTCGGTGCTTGCGTCCTAAAGTCGTGGGTGCTGGTTATACCCTGTTAGTTATACACTGGCCAGCATACACTGTTAGTTCTACATTATTTCTGTCTGCTTTTGCTCTGTGAAAAGTGGTTTAGTTGGTACCGAATCTCACTTACATGCTGGGCAGCTATGGGTGTTAATGCCTTGGGATTTGGCAACGAAGTCTGTGTTTGCCCCACTCTCAAAGTGAATATTTTCACGGGCTTTTATCAGATTCTGTCTCAGCCTTTGTCATTTCAGAGAGAAATTGAGAACACTCTAATCTCACTCTGCAATCGTAACGAAGCCTGTTTGTGCCCATTTTAAATTTTCATTTTGCAAGCCTTCTTCCATTCTGTTATGTCTCAATAAAAATAAAATTTGATTGTGGAGAGACTGATTTTATTTTATTTATTTATTTTTTTTTTGAGAGACTGATTTTAGATGCAAAGTTAAGATCGGGTTTTGTGTATTATTTCAGCTATTTTTCCCAACAGTGCTCTATATTTTGTTGGCCATTTATAATTCCTTGACTTACTACCTTGGAAGGATACTAATAGTCATTTCTTGATCCCATCATCTTTTTTTTTTTAATTAATTTTTTAAGTTTTATTTTATTTAAATTCAACTAACATATAGTATATTATTAGTTTCAGAGGTGGAGTTCAGTGATTCATCAGTTGCATATAACCCACCATCTTCTAAACAAAGATCATTCTCTAAACAACTTTTACATGATGCATTCCCACAGTGGAACTCATCAGAACTCTCTTCAACATATCCGGTCCTCTAAGCAATCCCTGAACATATTTCCCACCAGTTAGATGATCCCAAGCTCTTTCAACTTGCTGCTTTTGCTCTTTGGTTCCTTTCCTGAATAATTTATTGACTGTTCGCTTTAGCTGTTCGCATGGATTTCTGCAGTATTGGCCTGTTGACGTTTCACCAGCCTGACGTGTGCTGTGCTTCATGGTTTGCTCTTTCTCCTGATGGAAAAGGTGTTGCCTTCAATGTGCCCCTACATCCTGGGGCTTCTCAGCTTCTCAGAAACAGCTTCCAGCACTCGTTGACACACTGCATTGTGTCTTTGTCTCCGCTGAGCTACAGGCTCTTGTTTCTTAGGGTCCACTTTCCAATCTTTGCTTCAAAATTGATATGTGACCGAGACCTTAGAAAACGTGTTCTGTTATTTCTTTCAAAGACCATGTTGTTTCCTTATTACCAGCTCAACAGGGATTTTCTCCTAAAGCTCCAAAGGAGCCATGTTCATTAGTGAACACTGAGAAGTTGAAAGCACAACTCCTGCAAATTCAGACAGAGCTGAATAACTCAAAGCAAGAATATGAAGAATTCAAAGAACTAACGAGGTAAAGTGTAAATACACATTCATGCTTACCTATTTCAGCATCTTGTTTTAGCGTTTAACACTGACAATTTGATTGAGCATTTTACGTTAAATATTAATTCTCATATAGCAACTACCTTGTTTGGACAAGAAGAGAAAGCTCCTTAATATATTTAATGAACTAGATGATACAGATGTTTTCACGGATACACCTGTATCTGTTTAGCAAATTTAAATCAACGGTGTTATGAATCAAATCAGGATTTTTAGAAATTACAGGTTTGTTCTTTATGTTCCTTGTGTAACAAACAAAGATAAGCCACATTCATAGTATAACTAAGATTAATGCTATCCTAAAATATAAAGAAGTGTTTATTTTTTAAAAATTTTTAAAAGATTTATTTATTTTAGAGAGAAACAGAGCGCACATGGGGGTAAGGGGCACAAGGAGAGAGAGAATCCCAAGCACTCCCCGCTGAGCACGGAGCCCGATTCGGGGCTCGATCTCACGACTGAGATCATGACCTCAGCTGAAACCAAGAGTTGGACGCTCAATTGACAGTCACCCAGGCACCCCAGAAAGTGTTTATTTTAAAAATAACATACCACGTGTGGTATCATCATGGACTATTAGGGCTTTTGAATTGGAGCTCTACCATTTATTAGTCAAATACTTTAAACTGTAGTTCATTCTCATAGCCATATATTACCCAACTGTCAATTGAGGGTAATAATCTGAGAATCTCTCAGATTTAGAGAGATAAATATCAAGTTATGTGAGAGTATAAACTGTACTCTACAAGTGTATGACATTATTTATTGCCTGAAATACTCAATTTTTAAATATCCCTTAGGAAAAAGCAGCTAGAATTGGAATCAGAGCTTCAGTCCTTGCAAAAAGCAAACCTTAATCTTGAAAACCTTTTGGAAGCAACAAAAGCCTACAAGCGGCAAGAAGTTTCTCAGCTGAATAAAATTCATGCTGAAACGCTTAAGGTAGGTGGTCTGAAGCAGTTCTTCAATCCTAAGTCAGTTTGATCTCATTTTGTTAATCATGGAGAGACTCTGCACAGATGATACCCAGATACGCTAGAATCCCTTGCAGGCAGTGACCCCCAGGGTGACTCTGGTCCTAGTGTTCTGATGTCTGCCTCCATGGCAGGGGTGGGGTGGGAAAGAAGGCAGTATTTGGAATCAGACCTGGGTGCAGATTTTAATCTGTCACTAGCCTTAGGCAGGATTTCCTAACTTCTGAGCCTCCTATTTATGGTCTCCAAATTGGGGATGAGGAGAATGTGATTGTAGGTTTTCTAGAGCATTTAGTGAGATAGTAGAGTGCCTGACACCTGGTGGAGCTCGGCAGCTGTTGCTGTAAAGTACCATGTGCTCCCAGCTTGTGGTGGAAGAATAGAAATCCTAAAGACAAGGACCATGGAAGGATCCAGGGTATCACTAGTGATAACGGGAGGGCTTTTTTCCATAAACAACCATTGCCCTCATAAAAGAAAAAAAAAATGTATGAACATCTGAGAATGAGGAGAGGAGGAGAACCCAAGGAAAGCCAAAGATTAAGAAGGTGGTGATGCTGATGCTTGTGATTGAGCTTTTTTGTACCAGATTCTCTGGAGGCTAAAAAATCTTTCCTTATACAGCTTAAACTTAAAAATAGATGTTTATCTCTAATGCTTATTTTTAGAAGTGATATTTTTTTTTTTTTTTTTAAGATTTTATTTATTTATTTGCGAGAGAGAATGAGAGACAGAGAGCACGAGAGGGAGGAGGGTCAGAGGGAGAAGCAGACTCCCCGCTGAGCAGGGAGCCCGATGCGGGACTCGATCCTGGGACTCCAGGATCATGACCCGAGCCGAAGGCAGTCGCTCAACCGACTGAGCCACCCAGGCGCCCTTAGAAGTGATATTTTTGGTGTCACTTTTTAGGAAACTGCTTTTAAAAGAAATTTTATTCATTCATTTGAATAGGCAATTCACACGAGTGGGATTTTTTTTTTTTTTTAAAGATTTTATTTATTTATTTGAGAGAGAGAGAATGAGAGACAGAGAGCATGAGAGGGAGGAGGGTCAGAGGGAGAAGCAGACTCCCTGCTGAGCAGGGAGCCCGATGCGGGACTCGATCCCGGGACTCCAGGATCATGACCTGAGCCGAAGGCAGTCACTTAACCAACTGAGCCACCCAGGCGC
>NC_138369.1:11977552-12097000 GCF_054177405.1 Leptonychotes weddellii
AGAGGGAGAGGGAGAAATAGGCTCCCCGCTGAGCAGGGAGCCCAACAGGGGGCTCTATCCCAGGACCCTGGGATCATGACTTGAGCCAAAGGCAGACGCTTAATCGACTGAGCCACCCACGTGCCCCTACTTAGCAGTTTTGTACAGTAAATATGCAGAGACTGGGAAAATATGGAGTTATTTCATAGATTATTTTTTGTTGTGCTTTGGTTTTTTTGTTTTGTTTTTTAAAATATTTTATTAATTTATTTGACAGACAGCTAGAGAGGGAACACAAACAGGGGGAATGGGAGAGGGCTTCCCACTGAGAAGGGAGCCCGACGCCGGGCTCGATCCCAGGACCGAGATCATGACCCGAGCCGAAGGCAGTCGCCTAACTGACTGAGCCACCCAGGCGCCCCAGTTGTGCTTTGTTTTTGTTTTTGTTTTTTTAAAGATTTTATTTATTTATTTGACAGAGAAAGACGCAGCGAGAGAGGGAACACAAGCAGGGGCAGAGGGAGAGGGAGAAGCAGGCTTCCCCCAGAGCAGGGAGCCCGACGTGGGGCTCGATCCCAGGACCCTGGGATCATGACCTGAGCCAAAGGCAGCCGCTTAACTGACTGAGCCACCCAGGTGCCCCTGTGCTTTGCTTTTAAAAGTAAATGGAATCATCCTACATATGTTATTCTGCAGTGGGCTTTTGTTAGCTCTGGGAATGCCTTGGGTCTTCCCACGTTAACTAGTACGTAGAGCTCTACCTGATTTTAAGTCTAGGCTTCCATGTTTTGGACAACCCATGGCTTGCTGAGGTGGTTGCCAGTGCAGGTGTTCTTTGGGTGGAGTCTGTGAAGGAGTGGTCTCTTCTGATGTCTCAGCATTGGGGTCATGCCTGCCAGGTGTCTGCGCCGTGTGCTTTCGCAGGAGGTGTGGGAGCACTCACTGCCCAGTGCCAGCCCCCGGAACTGCCTCTTTAATGTTTGATGGTCTGATGGGTGAGAAATGGTATCTTTTGAAGATTTTAATTCTCATTTCCTTCATTTCTGATGAGGTCACACATCTATGATCACTTTCCATTTGTGCATGTCCTTTTCTATGAAAAAAAAAAAGAGTCCATTTTCCTACTAGTTGTTTGTCTTCTGATTTGTAGTTTTTAACATGTTACTCTTTTATGTGTCATATATTACTGCCACTGTATTCTGCAATCATGTTGCTTGTCTTTTATCTTTGTATGCGATACTTTTGTTATACAGAAGCTTTAAAGTTTTGATATAGCCAGGTTTATTCATCTTTCACCTTTGTGACTTCTTTTATGTATTTTTTTTTTCTGGGTACAGTATATTTCATTGATGGTCCATGACAAGGTAGGGCTCCCCCAAGACCTTCCCCTTCTCAGGGTCCCTGGGGTGGAAATTGGGTAGAGGTTGGGAGATTCTCAGTGTGTTGGGGGATGAGTTGGGGCAAGGACTCCCCAGCAGCTGAAGGCCTCTCTTCCTCTTGCTCTCTCTGGGTCTAGCCAAATTCAATGTCATACCAGGAAACGAGCTTGACAAAGTGGTTATTGAGGGCAGTGCTAGCCCCAGCATTAAAGATGGAAGAGTGGGTGTCACTGTTAAAGTCGCGGGGCATACCTGATCCTCAGTGGAGTCCAGGATGCCCTTGAGGGGCCCTCTGATGCCTGTATCACAGCCTTCTTGATGCCATTGTATTTGGCAGCTTTCTCCAGGCAGCAGGTGAGATCCATGGCTGGTACGTTGGGAGTGGGGACACAGAAGGCCATGCCAGTGAGCTTCCCATTCAGCTCAG
This sequence comes from Leptonychotes weddellii, assembly GCF_054177405.1. Lineage (NCBI taxonomy): Eukaryota > Metazoa > Chordata > Mammalia > Carnivora > Phocidae > Leptonychotes > Leptonychotes weddellii. The sequence continues at coordinate 11,979,338 of NC_138369.1, forward strand.
GGATGACCTTGCCTACAGCCTTGGCAGCGCCAGTGGAAGCAGGGATGATGTTCTGGGCAACCCATCGGGCATCACGCCACAGCTTCCTGGAGGGGCTGTCCACAGTCGTCTTGGTGGCAGTGATGGCATGGACTGTGGTCATGAGTTCCTCCGCCATGCCATAGTTGTCATGGATGACAATCTTGGGGGAGCTGTCATACTCCTCATAGTTCATGCCCATCACAAACATGGGGGCATCAGCAGAAGGGGCAGAGATGATGACCCCCCATCCCCACCCTTCAAGTGAGCCCCAGGCTTCTCCATGGTGGTGAAGACCCCAGTGGACTCCACAACATACTCAGCACGAGCATCACCCCGTTTGATGTTGGCAGGATCTCACTCCTGGACGATAGAGATGGGCTTTCCATTGATGACAGGTTTCCTGTTCTCAGCCTTGACTGTGCTGTGGAATTTGCCGTGGGTGGAATCATACTGGAACTTGTAGACCATGTAGTTGAGGTCAATGAAGAGGTCATTAATGGCGACAATATCCACTTTGCTGGAGTTAAAAGCAGCCCTGGTGACCGGGTGCCCCGTACACCAAATCTGTTTACTATGACCTTCGCCATCATGTCATTGTGTCTTGGGGGGCACACAGCTGGAACTGCATCAGAGATGCGGACTGTCTGTTGAATGGGGAGGAGCAGAGAGCCTCTTTTACGTATTTTTAAAGGCCCAGACAATCTCAAGATCATCAGTATGTTCTACTTCTTTCACTACTTTTATAATTTTCTTTTTACATTGAGATGTTTAATTCATCTGCCATTTTATTTTTGAATGGTATTACATCGGGATTTAACTTTGAATAGTCCTTTTTTTCCCTCACAATTTGAACTTTCCACATATAAATCACTCTTTTTCTGTGTATTTTCTTCCAGTGTTCTATTTGACTATTCATATGCTAATCACTGTTTTAATGACTGTACCCTTATAATGTATTTTTATGTGGGTCAGGGAAGTTTTCCTAATTTGTTCTCTTTTTAATTGTCTTTCCTTGAACTTTTATTCTTTGTACGAAGTTTGGAATCAGCTTATCAAGTTTCAGTTTTATTTTTTTTTTTATTCTTATGTATCAAGTTTCAGTTTTAAAAATCTTACTAGAATTTTGCTTGAGACCTCATTGAATTGCTAGATTTGTTTCTACTTGGGCATTTCTCGGCTACCTCTTAAGGATACTCTTTCTTTTCTTTTGATGATTAGAATTTCAATTTTATCCTTTCTGTTCACACAGTTACTAAATACTTTCGCTGTTTTGTTCACGTTTGCCAATGCTGTTTCTTCATCACTTTTTGTTGCAGATTATCACTACGCCAACCAAGGCTTACCAACTTTGGTCTCGACCAGTACCAAAATTAAGCCCCGAAGTGGGGAGCTTTGGCCCTGTGGGCACTCAGAATTCCAGTGAGTTGGATGATAATATCTTGAATGAGCCAGTTCCACCTGAGATGAATGAACAAGCTTTTGAGGCCATTTCTGAAGAGCTTAGAATGGTGCAGGTAATGTTTGGTTTTAGAAAACATAAATAATTAGACATTCATTGAAAACAAACTTCCCTTACCATTTTAACTCTGTGATTTGTAGTGTTCAAACCTGTGTAATATTAAATTTGTATCTCTAAATAGGGGTGTGTGAAAGTCCTTGGCTTCGAAACCAGCCTGCTTTTGCTCTTATAGTTTGCTCTGCAGTATTTAGCAAGTCCCACTCTATAGTCTCCTCGGGCTTTGGTTCTCTCATATGTGAAGAGACCAGTCTGCCACCAGCTTCAGGTTCCAGAACTGGTTGATATGGCACAGTACTGTATCTGCTAAAGAAAATTAAAATAATTGAAAGAATCTTATAGATCAAATTTCAGACAGTTTTTGGTATATTTGAAAGAACATGTGAAATGTGCTTATCTCAGAATTCTGGTGACTATTTATTTTGGTGATTTATTTTTTTAAAGCGTTTTTCTGTTGTCTAGTAAAACTTAGAGTGGGCCAGACCACCCTCAAATTCCAAAACTTTGCCCTTTCCAAGGCCTGGAGGCCATTCTGGTGAAATCACTCACATGCAGCCCTGGGAAAGCTTCTTAGAAGTCTCAAGATGGCTCTATGATTGAACCCATTTAATTTTAATCACCTTTTCCCTTTGTGTTTCAAATTTTCCGCTTTGATGGACCACAAGTATAATTCTAAGACGTGAGAAGTCATTAGTGTAGTAAAAACATTTGAAATTGTTTTCTGGCTCCAAACTGGCCTTTGATATCTTTGTCCATGTGAGGTTTTGAATTTTATTTTTTGTTTTTCTAATGCAGAAGAAACAGTAGAATGTTTGAGAGTTCCATTAAAAAGAATTTTTGACAACTGAAGATTTTTTGTTGCTGCAGGAACAAATGAGTGCCCTTCAAGTGAAGTTGGATGAGGAAGAACATAAAAACCTAAAGCTTCAGCAGCACATTGACAAACTGGAACATCATTCCATACAAACGCAGGAGGTGAGACCAAGAGCGTGGCCCCAGAAAATGTATGAAACAGACCCTCAAAGCGAGAGTATTACAAGAAGAAAATGACTTCACAAAGCCTTTGTCGAGGCTAATTTGAGTTGTAGTCTTTTTTTTTTTTTTTTTAAGATTTTGTTTTTTTGACAGAGACACAGCGAGAGAGGGAACACAAGCAGGGGCAGAGGGAGAGGGAGAAGCAGGCTTCCCGCAGAGCAGGGAGCCCGATGCGGGGCTTAATCCCAGGACTCTGGGATCATGACCTGAGCCGAAGGCAGACGCTTAACGACTGAGACACTCAGGCGCCCCTTGAGTTGTATTCTTTATTGTGTTATTACTTCACATACTGCTCTGATAATGACACACACACCCCTAGCCTGAATTCTAGCTCACGTCGTCGATAGTGCAAATAGGTCCCTTGCTGTTAGTTCGGAACAAGGCAAGACGGATGGCCCAGGTGCTTACAGTGATCCTTCCCTTTGTTGGTCATCCTACTGTAATTCATGGGAACAGCCAGTTTTCTTCTGTCAGAGACCTTAAACTAGATTTTTAAAACAGACGCAAGGTAATGATTTGGAGTGTATCTTAGCACACCAGTATTCCTTTTCCAGTAAATTTCTCTCTTTCTCAAAGCTTTTCTCATCAGAAAGAACTGATTGGACCAGACAGCAGCAAGAGCATCTCTCACAATTGAATGTCCTTGAAATGCAGCTTCGGGACACTCAGACTAAGAATGACTGTAAGTTTGAACAACTGGGAGCTTTGTGACCCGAATACTGTTAACTCAGTATCTTTTGACTTCTATGAATAAATCTTGCCCCTATGTTTTTGGTGGGTTGTTTTTTGTTTGTTTTTAATTAGATGACCAGATTTGAGTCTGCATGACAGTGGTTAAATAGTAGTCATATCTCATAAAGGGGAATTTGCAGCAGGACAGCTCACAAACAAGTGATTGAACTGTTGGCTGAAAGTTTTAATACTGCTTTGAAAATGAAGTGTCTTGAAGTCATAAGATGAATAATGTTTTGATAGTGACAAAATAGAGCATAAATTAGATATTTGTATATATCCGTAGAGGTGGGAGTTATCACTTGATTCCCAGTTTTTTCAGTGTATTTCTCCTTTCATCGAAGTGTTTGCAGCAGTTTATAATAAAGCTAAAACAGAAGACAGCCATTGTGTTCTCTTTGATCTAAAGAGCTACCTAATTTTACCTCCAGTTGGAGTATCCTTAGAAGATCGGAAGTGGTAAACCCATTTCGGAAAGTTCTGGTACATTACCAAGGAGTTTTCAATAAGTAAGATTAGGTCACTTAAAATATGCTAAGTCTCTTGATTTCTTTCCCTTATATTAAAAGTTTTCATGCATGTGCCACAGGAGAAACGTAGAACAGTCAAGTGACCTGCAAATCAGGGACAGATGTTAACTCTTCCGTTTTTCGTAGAAATATATCAAAAATCCTAAGGGGGAGGAAGAAAATAATCTCCGTGCTCCTAGGAACCAACCACTTGGTTGTTTAACGTCTTAACTTAAAATTGGTCTCTTCAACTTGTTTTGCTGTTTGTGTGAAGATACCCATCAAACTTATTTGCCTACTTTGTTAAAAAAAAAAAAAAATCGATGTAAAGGAACCTGTTGAGGATTTGTTTTGTTTGTTTTTTAGTTTTGAAAAGTGAGGTGCATGACCTGCGAGTCGTTCTTCATTCCGCAGACAAGGAGCTATCTTCCGTGAAACTGGAGTATAGTTCATTCAGAGAGAGTCAGGAGAAAGAACTGAGTAGCCTTTCTGATCGACACGCGCACGCACAGCTTCAGCTGGATAGTGTCAGGTAGAGTTCTGTGGTGGTGTCCCGTTGCCTGGTTGGCCTGCAGCCCAGGCCTGCTCGCCATGCAGGTGCTATAAACCCAACCCAAACTAGTTAAACAAAAAGGTAAATTACTGGCTCACAACACTGGGGAGGCCTAGAGGTGATTTTGGTTTTAGGAACAAACTAGATTGAGTCTCAAAAGATACTGTCAGTGCACGTTCTCTTTGTCTCTGTCTGTCTCTATCTCTCCCTCTCTCAGTCCCTGCTCTGCTTCCCTCAGTATGTTGCCCTTACTCTGTCCTACTATTGAGGGCCTGCCTTTATGTGACAGGGAACAGATTGCTCAGACAACTCCATATTTTGTCTCTTAGCATAACGACCCCTGCAATGAAATCCTTTGTCCCAGAAGCCATGTATCGATTCCAGGGAAAATCTGAATTGGTCTTGCTAGAGTCAGTCTGCTTACCTCTGGACCAGTCACTTATCAAAGGTTTGAGGTGGTGTAGGCCCAGCATACGTGATGCGCCTTTTCCAGAAGGAAAGGTACACTCTTACTAGAAGAAAGGGCAGTGCAAGGCAGACCAAACCAGTAGCTATCACTGTTGTCCGCAGTGACTCGCCAGAGGCTGGTGGGAGTCAGTGCTAGTAACCTTGAAACAAAGGGATGACAGATGTAAGTTGTTTTTACTGTTCTTTTTCTTGCTCATTTCAACCTTTTGTAAAACCATTTTGTGTTTTTGATGCCATCTCATGGATCCGTGGCAATAATTTAATAATGGACATCTGGCATGTGATACTGTGAGTGTGAGAGATGTGGCAAAGGTTTAAATCTGCAGTTTGTATGTGTTTTCTGCATATATAAGGAATTAAAATAGAGGAAGAAAATTTGAGATCTGCAGACCAAATCCATCCATAGATATGTTTTTGCTGGGCCTGCCCAGTGTGGTTTAAAAAAGTTTAGCATAGCAGTCTCAAAATTGAGAGCTTTCTTATAACAATCTGTCTTTTAACATCCTCTGAAAATCCCATCCCTGCCATGTGAATGACTCCTTTCCCGTAAGACAGGGGCGTGTGCACGCCCTCCGCTGCCCCGCGCTCTTTCCCCAACACCAAGCCTCCGGCCAGTGGCCATTTGTCATCCCTGGTGCACTGTCCTTTTTTCTGACGCGTGGCATTTGTTTTTTTTTTTTTTAAAGATTTTATTTTATTTATTTGATAGAGAGAGAGACAGCTAGAGAGGGAACAAAAGCAGGGGGAGTGGGAGAGGGGGAAGCAGGCTCCTGGCCGAGCAGGGAGCCCGATGCGGGGCTCGATCCCAGGACCCTGGGATCATGACCTGAGCCGAAGGCAGACGCTTAACGACTGAGCCACCCAGGCGCCCCTATGTGGCATTTGTTTTTAACATGTGAATCCGTGACTCTTATCTTGGCTCTGTCGTAAAATAATTTTGTGTGATTTTTTTTTTTTAAAGGTCACTCCACTAATCTCACTGGATTTTCATTTCCTCGTGTTTATATGTCAGTTGAACTAGCTCTAAAATGTTAAGAATCCACTGTATTTGACTGTGTACTTAAATTCTGTCTTAAAAATCACACGCATTGCCACGCTGTTTAAATTAGATATAACTTAATTTTTCTCGATGTCTCAGGTTTAACACCTGAGTGCATCACTCTGTGGGTTGCTTGTACTCTGTGGCTCTCCAGGCATTGAGAAGGCCCCTGCATGAAATAGCACAATACCACTGTGTGTTTCTTGAATCATTTGGCTGCTTTATATATACAGTTTGTATCGTAAATACACATATCCCCCCTCCCTCCCGTCTATTGTCTGTATGTCTGTCTTTAGCAACTGATTTATACCACTTTGTAATTTGCTGCTTCTGCCCTGCTTTCAGTTAGTAAAGCAGATAGATCCCCGTCTAATGACCTGTGTGTAAGCTGGGACATCTGTTTTGGATGGTGCAGAGTCACGTTCATTGTTTACGAGTTCTTGGCTGAGCTCTGGATGTTTGGGTGTGTCACAGCATGTGCGGAGAGGAACGAGGGAATGAGAACTTAGAAAGCAGGAAATAATAATCATGTGAATTAAGAGAGAGTTCTGTCTGAGGGGGTTTACTCTCTTGCTCAAATCAAAGCCACATTTGCCATCTTAAAACCTTCCTAGAGTTGAGAGAATATGTGATGAATGGATAGAGGAGAGCTATCAACAAAACTGACTTAATGGGGGCGCCTGGGTGGCTCAGTCGTTAAGCGTCTGCCTTCAGCTCAGGTCATGATCCAAGGGTCCTGGGATCGAGCCCCGCATCAGGCTCCCTGCTTGGCGGGAAGCCTGCTTCTCCCTCTCCCACTCCCCCTGCTTGTGTTCCCTCTCTAGCTGTCTCTCTCTCTGTCAAATAAATAAATAAAATCTTAAAAAAACAAAACAAAACAAAACAAAACTGACTTAATGGCCAGTCTCCAGCTTAAATGAGGGAGGGTTAGGTCTGGAACCCCCTAAAATGAATCCATGACCCCAAACCGCCCATCAGTTACACATGTCCGCTTGAGACGGCGGGAGGAGGAATGAGGAGGTAGACGGCTACAGGCTAACATGCCCACCCCATCTCTTCCATCCCCATCACACTGCTCTGTGGTCCAGTGTGTCTTACATGTTTGTGTACTGTGCACATTCCACACAAGTTCATGAGGAGCTTTACATCCGTCAAGGCTTCTGTCAGTTGGGAGTGGTCTGTAGATGGGAGAACTGGAACTGCCGATAATCTGAGGAGCAGAACTACATTTAATGTTTATATTTACCATTGTAAAAATGTTTTCCTGATAAAGATTAGAAAAGGAAAAGCTTCTTGAGAGCAAAGCCTGCCTACAGGATTCCTATGACAACTTACAAGAAGTAATGAAGTTTGAAATTGACCAACTTTCAAAAAACCTCCAAAACTGCAAAAAAGAAAATGAAACTCTGAAATCTGATCTGAATGTAAGTTAAGAAGGGTATTGGTAATTGGTGCTTTTGTCCTGGATGTGTGATTGTTCCCTGGGGCACAGGGCAAGGCCTGTTCTTACTTCCTGTTCTGGCCCATCGTGCCCGCCAGCGTAGAAGGTACTTGATGTGTTTGTTGACTACACGTTGCTAGTAACAATTACTTAAAATCTGATATGACGTTGTCTTTTAGAATTTGGTGGAGCTTTTTGAGGCAGAAAAAGAACGCAATAACAAATTATTATTACAATTTGAAGAAGATAAAGAGAACAGTTCTAAGTGAGTGTTATTTATCTTTTCCGTTAGTTGACTAGAATATCATTTATTACCACATTAACTTGAGTTATTTTTTTTTTATTGCTGAAACCCTGTAAAGTTATTTTTTAAAGCATTCTAAGATGAATATCAGGTTCTTTTGTGTAAGAGGGTATATAGAGAAATTTATTTGATGAGCTGTGGTACTTATGAAACGAATAGCAGTTGGCGGTGATCAGAACTTAGGGCCTTCTCTAAATAAATCAGAGTAATTTTATAACGAAATGGAGGGGGAATGGGGGACTGATTTTTATTTCTGTCTCTGCTCTTCTTTTTCTAGCTGTTCTATTTCTCTCTTGGTCTCTTAATATGAATGCCATTGTCTTTTTTCCCACTCTCTCCGAGTTCTTTCCCTTGGTGATCTTGGTCAGTCTGTTGGCCTTAGCCAACAGGATGATCATTACTCGAGTGAGAAGAAATTGCATTTGCTTACTCAACAGATACTTGTAGAGTTTTTAGTATGACTCAGATTCTCCTCTAGGCCTCGGGATACAGGGGTTTATACATCTAGTGGGCATACATCCTAGTTGGGAAAAAGTTAACATTTAGTCATTTATTCATATACTAGGTGATATCCAACAAACCAGGCACTGTTCTGGTAAATGCCAAAACATTTATTTAGAGGTAAGACAGTGAACAAAATATCCCTGACCCATGAGTTTCACATTCTAGCACAGAGAGCTAGGTAATAAACAAGTGCTTACGTCAGCAAGTCCTAAGTGCTCTGAAGAAAAAGAAACTCATAGCACAAAGATGGGATCTCCTTTAATAGTTGTTGAAGAAACAGGTAGACCCCTGACTCCTGCTGGAACGCAACGCCTACCACCAAGTGTGTGCTGCACAGAGTTCCCTAGTAGTTCATTGAATCTCTTCTCTACAGACACACTCAGTTCCTGTTTCCCTTGGAGGAAGTCATGAGTAAAAAACATCATTCTTCTCTTCCAGAGAAATCTTAGAAGTTCTTGAGGTCGTACGTCAGGAGAAACAGAAAGAGATGGCCAAGTGTGAGCAGCAGGTGAGTGACCTGTGCTCTAATTCTAGCATTTGAGGTCTGTAACTTCTGTTCCTGGTGTCGGAAGAGGTGTATTAGAAACATGGTTTCAGCTGTCAGGTGTCAAAAATTGGTAATAAAAAGTAGGACTTGTTGGTTGGTTGTATTATTTTTGAACTCTTGTTTTTCTAACTCCTAGATGGCTATAATCATATTTTGTTGGTGGTCCCCTGGAGGAAACCCACAAAATCATCGCCTTTTAACCCAGCTTCTCCTTTTCAAGTGTTATCCTAGTGAGCACTGTATAATGTGAAAAGCAGATTTCATCTCCTTTTTTTTCCTCTATGTGTGTGTGGTTAACTTTGTGATTTAATTCTTTTTCTAAAAATACTTCTTTTTTCCATAGATGGCAAAAGTACAGAAACTGGAAGAGAGTTTATGTGCTACAGAAAAACTAATCCGTTCTCTGGAGAAGTCTAGAGATGCTGACAAGGTTGGTAGAGGCCGAAGGTGCATCCCTCTGCCTTGTCTTTATAAATGACGCTTTAACGTTCCAGTCTCCTTTCCCGGGGGTGACTGGTAGCTAGCATTTTCATAGACACTTAGGCCTTGTTCATCTTCTGAGGTTGCCAGAAAAGAAGGTCTTCTATTTAAGCTAATTCTCCATGGAACTGCAAGAGCAAACCATTCTGTCACTTCTTACGGCACTGTGTCTGAAACACATCCTGCCCCTTTTAACTAGGATGCTGTTAGTAGGACCTTTTCTTGTTGGCTCTGAGTCCCGTAATACAAACTGTCAAATCCCTGCTGTTGACTTTCACCAGAATAGTAAATGAAATATGTATGTCCAAGTATGAAATTAGGTATAAATTCCTTATATGCCTGCCTCTAATTCATTCAGAAAAACCAAAGCAAATGACTCAGTAAAATAGTATAAAGCCGGGCGCCTGGGTGGCTCAGTTGTTGAGCGTCTGCCTTCAGCTCAGCTCATGATCACAGGGTCCTGGGATCGAGCCCCGCATCGGGCTCCCTGCTCAGCGGGAAGCCTGCTTCTCCCTCTCCCACTCCCCCTGCTTGTGTTCCCTCTCTCGCTGTCTCTCTCTGTCAAATAAATAAATAAAATCTTAAAAAAAAAAATAGTATAAAGGCATTAAAATATAAATTGATAATAATGTAAGGTGATATTTTGCTAAAATAAAATTGACTTCTCTTATTGTCATTAGGAAAGACTATTTGTTGTTTTAAAAATTATCTCCTCCTTAATGTCACTGGGTATGAAGATACTGTTTCTGTCCTCGTCAGGAAGTTGTAGCTGACCTCATGAGCCAGGTCCAGGAGCTGAGAACAGCGGTCTGTGAGAAAACAGAAACCATAGACACCCTGAACCAAGAACTGAAGGACATAAGTGTAAGTTCTGTCACCGACGAGATACCACACTTCACAGATTCCTCAAGAGTTTAACAAATGCTCCACCAGAAAACAGATTTCTGTGGTCAACTCGGTTCAGAAACACTAGGTAAAGTTCCACAGGTTTCTGGCTTTGCAGCACTTGCCGAGCCTTTACTCTGTCCCCGGGCAGCGTGCGCGTCTGGGGGCAGCGTAGGCTGCGGCCCTGCCCCGACTGCCCCAGCCCGGGAGCAGTGTTCTGTGTGTACTGGGCAGGATCGCTGATCAGAAACAGACTGGCCGTGGTCTGTGATAGTTAAGGGTATGTGGTGTTCCTTAACTCCTTCAAGAAAAAACAATGACACATTTTGGTTAAGTTCAGAAACATTCATATATAGTGAATTTTTTCCACTGTTGGACTTTCTTATCTTCTCAAGTAACTGCTTTCCTCAAGTAACTACTTTCCCTTGCACATATCTCAGTGGAGTGTTGGTGCTTCCTCCTCACCTCGGGTCAAGGTGAAGGTTTTTGTCCTCGTTCCTCATTCCTCTGCTACAAAGGGAGCTTGCTGTTCTCCACATTTGTTTGCTAATGGCAGTCTCCTGATAAAGGTGTGATGATAAGATGCGGCACCGGGCTGGCTCAGTCAGTGGAGTGTGTGACTCTTGATCTCGGGGTTGTGAGTTCAAGCCCCACATTGGGTGTAGAGATTACCAAAAACCTGGATGTGTTTTCACTGGTATCTGTGGGACTTTCTGATATCTCCTCACCTTTCGGGCACTTACCCTTCCATTCCTTCATCCAACTAGTACTTACTGATTTGTGGTAATCTCATCATCACCTTGGAGCTCTGACAGTTTCTTGTTACTTTAAAAATAAGCACAGTAGGGGCGCCTGGGTGGCTCAGTCGGTTAAGCATCTGCCTTCGGCTCAGGTGATGATCTCAGGGTTCTGGGATCGAGCCCCGAGTCAGACTCCCTGCTCGGAGGGGAGTCTGTCCCTCTCCCTCAGCTCCTCCCCCTGCTTTGCTCCTTCTGTCTCTCAAATAAATAAATAAAATCTTAAAAAATATATATATAAACACAGTAAAACAGATAGCTCTTGTAGCATAACTTTCTTTTTTGCAGTGCAAATACAACTCTGCTTTGGCTGACAAGGACGAGTGCAAAGTGTTGATTAAGAAACAGGAAGTGGAGATTCTGGATCTGAAAGAAGCCCTTAGACTGAGAATACTCTCCGAGGACATAGAGGTAGATGTTAACACATTCTGACTCTTTTTTTGCTTTTTCCCTTGTCGATGTCTTAGAGCAATTTTCCCTAGGGTTAGGCCATTAATAGGTAACATTAAAATTGTTATATTTTATCCAGTTGGTTGATTTTCATTCGTTTGTGCTAACACCTGATAAGTTCCTGGAACTGACCATCTTCCCGAAGTGGAGCAGAGTGGAAGCTGTGTTTACTCGGTAGGGTGGCAGCAACAGGGAGCAAAGAGAGAGCTGGGTAACAGGTTAACCTCAGGCTTGCCTCTTGTGTTTTAGCTAAAGTGGGTTTTAATTTTTGTTGTTGGTATAAATTTATCTTTTTTAATACTAAGCCATACCATCACATGGTTCAAAATACAAATTATATAAAGCAGTATACATTCCCTCGAGTATTCCTTCCAGAGATATTTTAGGCAAGTCTCATATACATTTAGTTTTCCTTTTTTCCACACAGATGGTAACCCACTGAGTATACTGCTCTGTGGTTGCTTTAGAAATAAAGTTTTCTTGGGGCACCTGGGTGCTCAGTCAGTTAGGCTTCTCTGCCGTCAGCTCAGGTCATGATCCCAGGGTCCTGGGATCGAGCCCCACATCGGACTCCTTGCCCAGCAGGGAGTCTGCTTCTCCCTCTATCCCTCCCCCTGCTTGTGCTCTCTCTCTCTGACAAATAAATAAAATCTTAAAAAAAAAAAAGAAAAGAGAAAGTTTTCTTGCTAAACTATGCTACCCATGAAACAAACCAACAAATGGCTATTGAGCCCACTTACCCTACATCCTTGCCTGGCTTGGCATTTGGGAACGGAGGAATGATTGAAACACTGTTACTTACCTCAAAATATGCCATCTAGCTTAAGAGTTAGATGTATTTAGATGTAATCCATGACCTGGGAGCACAGGAAGGGGAGGAGGGGATTGATTATGCTTGGAGAATTCCAGAGCTCTTCCCAGAGATCAGATTTGTATAAGACTTCTCTGGGGGAGGGAAGCTTGGCAGCTGTGGGTGTTTGTGGAACGGAGCGTCCCCAGCAAGGGGGGCGGTGGGGCACATCTGGCTGGAGGTCGGGGAGTGTGTCATGGAGGGTCTCGAGGAACATCAGCTGTATCTTTTAGGAAAGCAGGGCGGTGTGGACTTTAGCCCAGGCCAAAGGCGATAAGGCCTGGGCCCAGAAGTGCTGGTGGGGATATAGGGCGAGCTAGAACTGGGCGGTGCCTCATAAGGACCGCTGACAGTTGCTGGTGTCTGCAGGTTGGGTGCTGTGGCGCAGGAGCATTCAGAGTGGGCACCGAGGGCTCCAGCCACGGTGACCGAGGAGGGTTCTGTGTAGCCCTGAGATGGACGAGAAGAGGCCTGAGGGGAGTTAGTGAAACACATTTTGTACACACTAGTTTGGAGCTGTGAGAACCTGCGGGGGTAGATATCCAAGGCCGATAAACCCGGTGATTTGTCCTTATATCCTCCTGTAACCCAGAAGGGCCTTGAAGCTGCTAACATATATACAATACAAGGAGATTAAAACAGGCAGGTAAAATCCAGGTCAAAGGAAGATGAGACGAGTGATAAGCTCTTAAGGGCACAGGTTGTGGGGTTGGACTGCTTGGGAATCTGAGTCATGGCTCTGTGACCCTGTGAAAGTTACATTTCCCTCTGTGCCTCATTTGTCACATCCCTGGAGCAGAGATAACAAACTACTGCCTCGTGTGTAAGAGGAGAAGCTGAAATGAGGTGATACGTGGAAAGTGCTGCGGACGCTGCCAGGCACCCTGGAAGGGCTCAGCCCCTGGGACCTGGAGGCAGTTCTGGGAGGCTAGTTGAAAAGGGCACACACAGGGTCAACTCTACTTCCCTTAAAAAAAAAAAAGGAAAAGTTGGCACATAAAAGGCACACCCTAAGGTCTTGTACAGAGTATAAGATGGGGACTAAAACTTCAGTTGGCCATGGCCTGTTGCCAGAGCGCAGACGGAAGCCTTGCTGTGTGAGTGGGAATAGCTGAATGATGGGCGCTCAGTACGATTCACCCAAAAGTCCTTCCTTCCTCCCTTTGTCTCCTCGGGTCTCTCTTTCTCTTCCCTCCTTAAAAAAATAAGGGTGACTCTGCATATTGAAGTATCTTAGATTCCAGTGGAACTCACCCCACAGTTAGTTCACATTCCCTTTTTACTAATCTCCCGGCTTCATTAGCTAAAGTATTTACAACTGAGGACAAAGGGGTCCTTGCCTTAATCCATACAAGAGCTCTTAGGAATCTGAAGATTCATGAGAGGACAGACACACCCTGCGGGGAAAGGGACATGGGGAGGTGCATGAGTAGCTCCCCTGGGAGGAATAAAACCCTGCTGAAGTCAAAGAAACTCGAATTAAAAACAGAGCTACTTCCTGATCTTGTAGCTGGTAAATATTAAGACCCAAGGAAGATAGCAGAGAAGGGTGATGACTCTCAATTCTGGTGAAGCTGAAGTTTAGCCTTTGGGGAGGTGGTCTGGTAATACCCAGCTTTCATTTTTTTTTTGCATATGCTTTGAATTTGCACTTTTAGAAATCAGCCTAAAGAAATAATCTAGATGTGAGAATATAAGGCATATAATAGTGAAAAATTCAAATCAGCCAAAATATTCAGTGATGGGTTGAATTGTGGTGCATTCATAAGATGAAATCGAGCCTACCCCCTGAAAAGTGATAGGATGAAAGAGTGAATACATGGAAAAATGTGTGTGGTACATCAGGTATCTGTGTGTGTGCACCTGGGGTGTATTACATTTTTCCCGCACTCTTGTATCATTTATATACACATACATTATTATTGTATGTGACGTGTACATAACATATATTCTATATATATGTATTCTCTGCATTATAATATTGTACATGTTAATTCATATGTAGTTATATAAGTTAATATATATATATGTACATATACACATGCACATTTGGAAAGTTAGAGTAAGCAGATTCTGCTCTAACTTGGAAAGGATTGCATGCTGTGTACACAGGAATTATGTATGCAACCCACAGGATTCCTAATTCTCTCTGCCACTTTCCATCAAGCTACTCCCCTGAAACTCTGACGGCCTATGACTATGTATCACACTGTCTGGTGACTGCCCAGGCCCTCCCCGAACTGGCTGGGGGCACTCGTCTTTACAGCTCTTTACCTTCCAGTGTATAAACGTCTAGAGTTAGTTGGTCAGACAGCTGTGTCTGGAGTCCTCCTAAGGGAAGAGCGATCAACTTTGAGATCCTGGGGGTGAGGGGAAGGGTTTGATGTTAGGGGAAAGGGGATACCTGTATGAATTTCCTGTAATGTTTCTCTTTAGACGCATTCACTTAAATATTAACTGTTTGGTTTGCTTTGGAAAGGATTCACACATAAGCAAAAAAAAAAGTTTTTAAAACTTTCCTAACCTTTTAAAATTGCACATAGTGGTGATTTGCAAATCCTTAGTGGAGTACCCAGTTAAGAGAGGATTCTTCCTTTGTGGGGATTGTCCCCTGACAGAGGGATATGCTCTGCGAGGACCTGGCTCATGCCACTGAGCAGCTGAACATGCTCACAGAAGCCTCGAAGAAGCACTCGGAGCTGCTGCAATCTGCGCAGGAGGAGATGACCAGGAAGGAGGCCCTGATCCAAGAACTTCAGCGCGAGGTGAGATCCAGGGCCTCGGCTCCTTCTTCCGGTATACAGAAAGGAGGGCCCGTCGGGTGCTTAGGTGGGCCGGCTGCACGGTGGGCTCTGAACGACTCGGCTGCTTACATGGGTTCCGACTTGCTTGGCTGCCTCTCTGCCCACCCCGGCCCCCGACACGCACCAGCAAGTTCTAACCTCTGGGGCAAGGTTATGGCTGACTTTTGTCTGCTTGTTGGCTGTTGTTTTATATTTAATTTTCCTGAGATGACCCTTTGATTACCTGTGAAGCTTAATGTTTTTTTAAAACACTGTGAGAGAGCGGGAGACGAGAGGGTCAGAGCAGCAACCAAGGTCCACAGACACGAGCAGCAGGCGCAGCGTTTTATAGCTGTCAACATTGGTGTGGTCTGGGCTGCTTTTAATACCTTGCTGCTTTCCAGATTGTTACTGAAGTCCTGACAAAATAACGTGAAGTCTGTATCCTCCTACCTTGGGCAGCTTTTCTATTCTAACAGGACCATGGGCCCCCTACGATTTTCTAACGCGTCACCTCACCTCTGTTCAATTTTCCCAGCTGAACCAGAAGAAGGAGGAAGTAGAACAGAAAAAGAATGAATATAACTTCAAAATGAGACAGCTTGAACACGTAATGGATTCTGCTACCGAGTATCCCCAGGTACTTGTCAGAAAAAGAGTGTGTTGTGGGAAGAATGAAGTTTCGTGAGTGATAAAAGTTTGGAAATTATGAAGACCGTAGCTTCATTTTTTTTTTTTATAGAAAGAGATTTTCACCAACACCTTTTCTGCTTTTTACTTGATAAAAATGTACCGGTGTTTTATTTGTTTTAATTGGACAGGAATTAGAATAACAAGCTAAACAGCTGAGTGTTTTCTGTGTGCTTGGCATATACATTTACCGTGAAATCTTTATCAAACCTCACTTAATCAAGTATTCGGATGAAATTTAATTTTATCATAGAGCCCTAAAACACCACCTCATTTTCAAACACATTTGGCAAAACTCCTGGAAACACAAGAACAAGAGATAGAAGATGGAAGAGCCTCTAAGATTTCTCTGCAACACCTTGTAACAAAGCTAAACGAAGACAGAGAAGTCAAAAATGCTGAAATCCTCAGGATAAAGGTAACTGCATGATTTTTCTGCATAAACCTAATCTTTTAAAACAAACAGTATCCAAAATAAATAAATAAGTAAAATAGTATCTCGTGATTACCGATGATACAAAATTCAAAAGGCGCAGAACTAAAGGGTACACGGAAAAGCCTCCCCCTGCTGACTCCACACTCCCTAGGTGAGCGTCCCTGGCGGCTCCCACTGTGGCCAGTTCCCATATGTAACCACATCTGGAAGCGTTTGTTTTTTATGATGGTATCGTACCCGGGCCATACCAGCTACTCTGATCACAGTGCTGCCTGACTTAGATCCTTGCCAGTTTCGTAGCTAAGGCACATGCTCTCAGTAGTTTTAAAATTTGTATTTTTCTTATTAGGAATAAGATGGAACATCTTTGGTTTTTCTATTTCTCTGACCTATATCCTTTGCCCGTCTTTTTATTTTTTTATTTTTAAAGATTTAATTTTAAAGATTTTTAAAGATTTTTTATTTATTTATTTGAGAGAGAGTGAGAGAGAGAGAGCACAAGAGGGGGAAGCGGGAGAGGGAGAAGCAGATTCCCCGCTGAGCAGGGAGCCTGATGCGGGACTCGATCCCGGGACTCCAGGATCATGACCTGAGTCGAAGGCAGCTGCTTAACCAGCTGAGCCACCCAGGCGCCCCTTTGCCCGTCTTCCTATTGTTGGGCTTTTCCTGAATGATTTGTAGGCATTCTTTATATATTAGAGAGATTTGCTTTTGTCTATGATAGTTAAAAATATTCTTGTTTGGGGCACCTGGGTGGCTCAGTCGTTAGGCGTCTGCCTTCGGCTCGGGTCATGATCCCAGGGTCCTGGGATCGAGCCCCGCATCGGGTTCCCTGCTCCGCAGGAAGCCTGCTTCTCCCTCTCCCACTCCCCTGCTTGTGTTCCCTCTCTCGCTGTGTCTCTCTCTGTCAAATAAATAAATAAAATCTTTAAAAAAAAAAAAAAATTCTTGTTTGCCCTTCTTTTAAACTTCCTTTTGGTTTGATTTTGGTTTTGGTTTTACCCAGGGACTTGGGGGTACGGTGATTGTATGTGGGGGAGTGTGTTTAGAGGAGTATTGAGGGGTGGGAGGTGTGTAGAGGAGCGCCTGGGTGTGTGGTGTGTGGGTGCGGAGGGGTGTGGGTAGAGCAGAGAGGGTGCTTCGTAGAAGATCGCAGTTAGCTTGTGAAGCCCTTGCCCTGTAGTGAGTTTTTGTTTAGGAACAAAATTAGCTTACTGTAACCAAGTGACAGGACATGAAAACAGCACTCTCTTAAGCTTTGTTCCTCATGGAGGGGATCATTCCTTGCTTTTTTATTTAGGGCAGCTCTCAGTATGCTGCTATCCCAGGAATGTGGCTGCTACCCAGATTGGCATGATTTTAGGACTCAGGAGAAGTTGGGTCAGGTTAAAAGAAATCAAACAATGGACAAGTAGAAGTAAAGGAGAAAGGACACTCCTTGCAGACACGTATTTATTTTTTTTGGATGGTTATGCTCATGATTTTCAAATTAGAGTTCACGTGAGGATTTTGAGTGATGGGCTATGGCACTCAGTTGGACGCTACATTACAACACAGTGATTTGACAGTTCCATCCATTACAGTGTGCTCACCATGGGTGTAGCTATCATCTGTCACTAGACAATGTTATTACCGTGTTATTGACTATATTCCCTACATCAGTTTTTTTAATTAGAATTTATTAAATAGAATGAAATAGAACATTTACCAAAGTAGAGACTTTTGAACATCTTTTTTCATAAAGAGATTTTAATGAATTTTGTGATACTGATAAGAGACTATGTTTAACATACCGTGGGTATGAAAATGAGTCACAGTTCCAGGCCCCCAAGAGCTTGTCATAGTCCCCTTTTTATCCAGCGATACCCATGCAGTGTTTTATGCATCGAGGAGCTTAAAATAGGAATATGTGTCTCATGTGTGGCCTTGAGGAGCAAAATCATGCCTGCTACAACATGTTTTCTGAAAAGACATGATTTGATGTCTTATTAGGAGCAGTTGTGTGAAATGGAAAGCCTCCGCACGGAAGCTGAGCAATTGCGAGAAAGAAACTGGCTCCTGCAAAGTCAGCTGGACGATCTTGAGAGGGAAAAGAACAACAGGTGAGAAAGAGCCACCAGAACTCTGTGGGCTAACTCTTGGCCTGCCTGGGTGTAGTTAGGGGAGAGCGGTTAGAACTGGTTTCCCGGCGTGCACGGTGTTCGGCACTAGTCCAGGGGATGCCCCGTCGGTTGCTTTTGAGTCAGGGCTGATGAGGGGACTGCTTTTTCCAGAACGGGAGAATAAGGCCTTCATGATCTTGCCTACTCTGTTAACCTTTGCATTGTTGTAGAGCTATTGAAATGAATTTCCGGCATGTGAAACATTTGAACCAAACTGTCTACTGCTATTTGACAGAAAAGGGGCGTGGGGTGAGGAAGCTATGACCTTGACAAGACAAGGTTCCAGAGGTCCAGCAGCAAAAGGGAGGATTTCCTACCAGATGATTTTGCTTCATGACCCATGGTCCAGGGAATGCTCGTGCGCAGGAAGGAGCTTTTCAGAGGAGCGCTCCCTTGGGTTTGGGTATCTGTGCATGTGGTTTGCCTTTAGCTACGGCAGTTTTCTAGTTGTATTTGCTAATGGCACAGCCTGGTGTCACGGGCAGTCACACCCGGGCTCTGTCCTATCTCTGACACTTGAAAGTCCTGTGACTTTGGACACAGTTTTTAACTTCTAGTGCCTCCGCTTCCTGAGCCATAAAATGAGGAAAATGATGGCTCTCTCTCACACAGTGTTTTCAAGACCGAAAATAACGTGGATAAAGTGCTGGTTACAGTGCTTGGCCGAGGGGTGTCACTCAGTAAGTGGCAGATACTAGGTATACAGGGTAGAGTTACGATCCTGCCCTTCTGTGAACTTTCTGGAGGGATTCGAGATGAGGGTGGCCTGGAAAAGTATGCAGCAAGTTGAAGTGAATCAGAGGGGGTCTCCATGTGGGATGGAGGCCCTGACTGAATTCAGCTTCCCAGATTCGGGGTGCCTGCTATGCCTACCCCTGCCGGCAGGTCTTGGGCAGACGCGCTCCCCTTCCCCGTCCAGAAGCAGCCCTGAGATGCACTGTCCAAAACCTAACTGAGACAACGGATGCTTGCGCATCGTAATGGTGGCTGTGCTAACAGCGTACTCCTGAATGCTTCTCTTCATGTGTCAGGGAGCATTGGAGATGCTCAATTTAGTAGCACTACCCTTTCCAGATGATTCTGACGCGGGTAGTCCGCAGTCTGCGCACCTGCTGTCTACATGCTCCACCCCCATGTAAAGAAAAGCACGGTACTTGGTACACTGTCTTATCAAGAGCTAGTATGAGCATGGAACATAGAACGTTTTTAGCCCATTTATAAAATCACAATTAAAAACACTCTATTTCATAGCCACATGTCCCCTATAAGAAGCCATACAGAATCTCCTTCCTGAAAGATCAGAGTGGGAGAAAACTGTGGCTCAGGGGTCGGATCAAGCCCACAGCGTGTCTGGTCAAGAAAGTTTTATTGGAGCACAGTCTTGTCCTTTCATTTAAATATTGCATTGATATTACAGCAGCCAAGTGGAATAGCTGTGACAGGGACCCCCCCATGACTCCCAAAGCCTAGAATATTTTCTGTCTGGTTCTTGACAGAAAAAGTTTACCCACTTTTGGGTTAGAGCACAGAAAACACTTCTCTAATGGTTTCGGGCGTTTTCCTCACTGAGGTCTCATTACTACCATTTCTGTCTAGGCTGCCAGATTCATTAAGTGAAAGAAACTACTGGACCTTCTGTTTTCCTTCAAGAAACGATTTTTTGCTCATCAGTGAGAGCTATTTCTAGAGGAGTCTGTGGCATTCAGGCAGGTTCTCCTTGGGGGATGTACCCCTGGTGCAGGGGTGGCCCACAGAAACTCAATTTATGATCCTGCCCTCGTCAAGCTCACAGAGATGGACTCCCATTAATGAGATTCACATGATACCGATGCATTGTCCAAAATGTAATTTCCTTTATATAGAGGAGCATTCCTTTTCCATGAAAAGATTTATGTCTGGCGCTCAGGGAATCCCCTTCCTGGTGTCAACATACATGGGACACCAGAGTGCCATCAGAAAATTGCCAGCTGACCATGAAATCCAAGCAAAGGGGGCGTTGGGGCTCCATATGGTAGGCTGGCCTGAGGAACCCTCCCCACACCCAGTGATGCCCCCTCCCAGCTGATCACCAGGCTTCTGGACCGCCTGTCTCAGCCCCCTTTGGCTCACATTTGATCTTCATTTGGTACGACTCTTGGCTCCATTTCTACTTTCCTTTTCCCCGGGCCTTGATTGGATTTCCCAGCTCTGTTCATCTCAGTTTTGTATGGGAGGCATCCTGAATTCCGGGGAGGTGCCTTATTTCATCCCCATATATCAATCACATTTGTGAACTGTGCTAACTTGACTTAATCACCAGAGTTAGCTTTTCGTTGCATAACTTGGCATTGCTGCGTACAGCAGATAGGAAAGTGATACTTGAATATGCCTGACTGTGTTTCCCTATCCTCCCTTTCTCATCTCTGTAGTGAACAGAATCATCTAGATCATCAACAGCTGAAGAATGAACAAGAAGAAATGATCAAAGAAAGACTTGCTAAAGTACAACCTTTTTTTTTTTACGTTTCTTGTCTGAGAAATGCTTTTCTACTTAGCATCTGTGGTCATAGATTTTAGAAACCATTTTACTCTTGACATTTCTGTCTCGTCTGTATTCCCACTGTTAAGTTTGATATTTACCATCAGTATTTAGACATCGTTGATGAAATAAGAGTGAATTTGTGAATTTGTCTTCGTGTTTCAGCGGTTAGTCTCCTGCCGGCATCCCCACACAGAGTTTTCCATTTAGAATAGAAGCAGGTATAGGGTCCCCGTGGGAGGCCTCATGGGGCGTAGTGTGTGAAGTCTTAAGAGACAGGCACCCCGTTTAGGGGTGCACCGTTGGGGTGTGGAAGAGGATGTTGGTTTAATTGATCTCATTACCATGAGGGAGAGTGGACTGCTTACTATCAATTTTTTTCTTAGCAGTGGTAAAAACTTAAGCCATCTTTTTCTTTTTATCTTATTACAGAATAAATTAGTTGAAGAAATGCTGAAAATGAAAGCAGAGTAAGTGCACTGTTTCGTAATTCAAGTTCTTGTAGGTCTTTTCTTTCTTCTCTAAGGAAAGAAATACTATATCCACAGGTAAGTAACTCCTTTCCTTCTTCTGGTTTCCTCTGATTTAAAACCTTGGGCCTCTTTACATGTGTTCTATAAACAGGATTTTAATTTTTTCATCTAGTTTTCAGATTAATTTATGTAATCTTATAAACTGCCTCATTCTTAGAGGAACAAGATATACTGTATTTTCTGTCAAATTCAAAATATGTAAGCTGGTTGGTATTAACAAATAAAATGGTCAAACATTAGAAAGATAGTGCACTCTGAATAGATACTCATCCAGAGAAGAGGTCCTCAAACGTTTTTTTTTTTTAAGATTTTATTTATTTATTTGAGAGAGAGAGAATGAGAGAGAGAGAGCATGGAGGGGGGGAGGGTCAGAGGGAGAAGCAGACTCCCTGCTGAGCAGGGAGCCTGATGCAGGACTCGATCCTGGGACTCCGGGATCATGACCTGAGCCGAAGGCAGTCGCCTAACCAACTGAGCCACCTAGGCGCCCTAAACATTTTCACTTATTAAACCTCCTAAAAGAATTTTGAAACACCATATACCCTCGTGCACATTTTTGGAGTTGACTTTATGTCTAAAATTTCTCACTGAAAGTTTACATTGAAGCAAGGGGTGGAAGTTCTTACATACTGAAAATAGTGCCATGTAGGAATAAACTTCTTGGTGTCAGAATGGCCAAATGGTCTTAGGCACAGACTCCAGCACCTGCTTCTCATGGTCCAGACTTCTGGTCTCTGCATGGAGGCGTGGGTTCGGATCCCACTTCTGACACATCTCCAGTTTTGTTCCGGCCATTGTCCTATCAAAAATCTCACCTTGAACTGGCCATAGAAGTAAAGCTCTGGTGGTGTTCTGTTAAAAGTATCCCACTGACCTGCTACTTTCTATCCATTTCACAATACAGGAACAAATTCATAAATCTAAAATTGTACATTGTTCCTTTTTCCTTTCAAATTGAGTTTCTGTTCCATACCTACACAGAATTATATCCTAATTTAATATATTGTTTGGGAATTTTTTTTTATTACCCTATCATATAACTGGGCAACAAAAGTATATATACAAATGGGAAGTAATTTGTAAAAGTTTCTTGTGTCGTAAAAGTAATTATTTACTGTATTTGTATGGCTGGCTCTAGTGCTGTATTTCTTCTGGATTGAGTTTTCATTACAATTATTATTAATCATGGTGTCCTTAATTTATTATAAGTTTTTATAAATTATTATACGTAGTAAAATTTAAGTGGAAATGCATCTCCCAGTGCATTTTATCTTCATGCTTTTGCTTCAGTTACTCACTATTCTGTTATACTTAATTCTGGAATGAGACAATATTCAGTATCACCTCTGTTCCTACTTTGTTTTTATAACTGTAAGTGCTGAGAAATCTTACTCACATAGTTAGTGGCAACAGAAGGAATTTTGTCATGCAGTTATTTGAACTCCATCCAAGTTAGTATGCAAAAATTACATAGTGATCTGTCATCAAAATTCTTTTTTTTTTTTTTAAGATTTTATTTATTTGACAGAGAGAAAGCGAGAGAGCACAAGCAGGGTGGGCAGCAGAGGGAGAGGGAGAAGCAGGCTCCCCGCTGAGCAAGGAGCCCGATGCGGGGCTCCCTCCCAGGTTCCTGGGATCACGACCTGAGCCAAAGGCAGACGTTCAACCGACTGAGCCCCCCATTAAAAAGAACAAAAATTCTTTTTAATGATCAGCTGACAAAGACCACCCATTTTGTAAAAAGATTTGTTACCCAGTCATTTGCTTTATAGCATCAAAGAGTATAGATGTGGAACAGCTTGTTCCATACTTTGCTCTACATATGAGCAGTTTAGGGACTGGCTCCCAGACAGTTAGTCACTGTAGAGCTAGGACAGAAATGTGGATCACTTACAGGATCTATGAGAATCCAGCTGTACAGTTTGTAGAATTGTAGCTATTTTAGAAATAGTAGCCATTTTAGATTTTCCAGCAAAAAGAATAAAAGCTAAGTTGGCCTGTAATTTATTTCATAATCTAGGAACCAAGAGTCTCCAGTGATACACTGTCCCTAGAAGTTACAGGACCTCACTCTGTGGGCAAGGAAAGCACACACTAGAAAGTGGCACACCCAGTTTTATCAGTCCCAGCCTACAGCAGTGATTCTCACCATAATGTTATCTATTTGTGCATGTGAGGATGCTTTAAAAAGCTACCAGGAGGTGTGCCTGGGTGGCTCAGTCATTTAGCGTCTGCCTTCTGCTCAGGTCGTGATCCCAGAGTCCTGGGATCAAGCCCCGCATCGGGCTCCCTGCTCTGCGGGAAGCATGCTTCTCCCTCTCCCACTCCCCTGCTTGTGTTCCCTCTCTTGCTGTCTCTCTCTGTCAAATAAATAAATAAAATCTTAAAAAAAAAGGAGTTCCTGGTAAGGAACTGAATTCTGTGCTAACTGGTGTAGGTAGGAGATGCTTAATTTCGTATCACAAGAGGTCTGGAGGTGCACTGACTCAATGATGCCATCAAGGACCCATACCCTTCCCATTCTTTGACTTTCGGCACTCTTGCTTGTGGCCTCTTGGCCACAAGATGGCTGCCATAGCCCCAAATGTCATAAACAAGAGGATCACAGCTTGTAATGAGGTGGGTTCAAAAGGGCTTTCTTTTGTCAGGGGAGAAAAAAAACTCTTAGTAGCCCCCAAGAATCAGCCTGTGCTTCATGGTCAGAATTAACACACCTTCAGGTAAGTGGAAGAAACCAGTATCTGGCAGTAGGTAGAGAAACCAGGCTTAGCCTAGACCAGTTTAGTTTTTACCAACACTTGGGAACTGGGTGTGCTTCTCCTTTTTTTTCCTTTTTCCCCCCAAAGAAAATGAGTTTTTATGGGTAAGCAGCAGCAGTGCCACAGAAATTTCATCAAACTGAAGCAAAGTACACAAGACAAATGCAGAACAGCTCCAAGTGAATCAGGGAGAACATCAGTGCCTACTCCCCATGCTGTTCTTCTGAGGTTCCACGGAATGTAGTCTGAAAACACTGCTCCTGAAATAAGCTTGCCTTAAATGGCATATTAAATTTGAGTATGATGTCATAAAAAATAATCATTCTATTCCATATGCATAAAAATGCAGTAAAAAGTACTTCTTTCTTTTGGACAGCTTATAGGATTCACACAATTTTATTAAAACAGTGCATTTCTATGTAATTCCATAATAACTTTGTTCCTCATTTTTCTTTTCAATTGACAGTTATAGAGTGTATGAATTTTGAATAGCACATTCTTGAAGAAATGACTGGTGTCCTATGGTCTGAGAACCAGTTTTTGAAATCCAAAAGAATGAAGATATGGGGCATTGAATAAACTATGCAGACTATAATAATACTTAAGTTACATTTGCTCCAAAGGAGCCAGATCCAGAAGTTTCCATTCTAAATTTGTATTATTTAAAAAATGGTTTGAGGAGTTTTCCAAAATGAAAGTCTTGGATAAAATAACAAAAGAAGCCTATCTGCATCCTTTGCCAAATCTCCCTATGCCGTCACTAGGGGAGGGCTGAATATTTGTGATGCTTTCAAATCAAAATTCTGGGCTTGGGTGAATAATGTCTCATTTGAATACTGTTGTAATTATGTTCCTTTGGAATCCCACAAAACGCTATTTGTTGTTACAGCCTAGAAGAAGTCCAGAGTACCCTTCAGAACAAAGAGATGGACTGCCTTAGAATGGCTGAGGAAGTCGAGCGAACCAGAACTTTGGAATCTAAAGCGTTCCAAGAAAAGGAACAGCTGAGATCAAAGCTGGAAGAACTGTATGAGGAAAAGGAGAGAATATTCCAGGTGCGTTTGTGTATTGGTTGTTTTCGTGTGCTTAGGACATGTCTGGGAGGGGGTATCCATGGTTTAGAGTCGCTCTGGCATGCGCAGGGATGAATGGCCATGAAAGCCGGGAACCTGGGCTCTCTGGCACCCAGGTAGTTGGCCAAGTAGTTGACCTACTTCGTGCTCTTGGGAGGCACGAAATAATGTGATTGTTAAAGCAAAATTAAGAGCAGCTCATTTCCCCCTCCCTGGATTGATTTGCCTGCAGGAGATGGAAATGTTAAGGAAGCAGGTGGAGTGTCTTGCTGAGGAAAATGGGAAGTTGGTCGGTCACCAAAACCTGCATCAGAAGATTCAGTACGTCGTGCGGCTGAAGAAGGAGAATGTCAGGCTCGCTGAGGTAAGCTCTGAAAAGTACTCTAAATAAACTCAGCCGGGTCTTAGAATGATTGTTTAAAGTTTAATTTAATCATCAAATCACTTAAATGCCTTCTTTGGGGAACTTAATGAACTAAAAAAATATATATCAGTCCTTATTATTAAAAGGATAATTCAGTCCGTTGTCAGGCTCTAACGTAATCAGATTCTTGTTTAATGTTATAAATCATTTACAAATTGAAAATTGTAGTCTTAATTTGAAATATAAACTTGATGAAACTGTAAGCATTTGAGCCTTAATTTTTTTTTCTTTTCCTTTTTTTAAAATTTACTTCTCAGGAGACAGAAAAGTTGCGTGCTGAAAATGTATTTTTAAAAGAAAAGAAAAGGAACGAATCGTAAGGCTCTTGGTCAACTACCTACCTAGGCATCACCTTTCTGGAGAATTTCTTTCCTCTTGCAAAAGTAAGCCCTACCCTTGCGCATCTGACAAAGCTGAATCGAGGAGCGTAATTACTAACTGTGTACGTGGCATTGGGGGCTGACCTTCAAGTTTCTGATGAATGTTCTGCATCCATACTCACCCTGTGGCAGTTGGCAGTGTACTATTTCGAAGTTACCATCCCATTTCAATGCTTTCAACTCTAAATACTGGGAAAACCTTTTGCCTTTTTAAAATAAACTGTAGCTAAGGTTTACAGTGGATGTTGGCCAGGTTATTTTTTCCTTAGATACTATCTTCCATAATCTCCTTTGAGTCTTATAGCAGCAGCTCTAACGATACGTAGTGGTTTCAAAACTTGCCATGACGTTAATCCTATTTAGTAGCATGTACGAAAGGCAAACTTGTTAATATAGATTATTTTTGTATCCTTACTTTCAGTATTCTGAGCATTTTTTTATGACTGTAAATATGGCCATTTTTTCAAAATGTAATAAAATCCTTTAAAAATTAACAGTTTAATAAAGTGATTTACATTATTCACTTGGCAGAGCCAGATTAAAGACATGTCCATTCACCATATACTTAATGAGCACCTATTATATGCCCTGGTCATCCGTGAACAAAGCAAACAAAATCTCCTGCCCTCGAGGAACTTCTGTGTGTCACCACTTCATTCCTTTTCATTGCAAATCATATTCCATTGTGCGGAGATGCCACATTTGATTTACTTACCATTTGATGGACATTTGAGCTATTGGCAGTTTGGGGGCTATTATGAATAATGTTGCTGTAAATTTTTGTGTGCCAGTCTTGCTGGGGACCTGTGTTTCCTATGGCTCCTAGATACTCCTAGATACCTAGGAGTAGAGTTGCTGGTAAGCTTGTGTTTAACTTTCTAAGATCTGCCTCCCCTTTCCAGATGCACTGTTTGGTTTCACCCTCCATGTTCCCACCAGCAAGGAGTTCAGCTTCTCCATATCCTCCTCAGCTCCTGTTACTGCCAGATGTTTTAGTGTAGTCATCCCAGAGCTTGCGTTGTGGCTCATCACTGACATTCTCCTAAGGCCTAATGATACCGAGCATTTTTTACACATAATAGAACACTATACGCAGCAATAAAAAGAGGCAACATGGATGAACCTCAACAACAACAAAAAAAAGTGGAAGAAGCCAGGCCCAAAAGACCACATACCTGTATGATCCCATTTATGTGAAATGTCCAGAAAGGGCAAATTATAGAGATAGAAAGCAAATCCTCGGTGGCTGGTGGCTGGGGATGGGAGCGAGTGACCGTAAGGGCATGATGGGAACTTTTTTGATGTGGTGGAAATGTGTTGGTTTGTGGTCATGATTGCACACAGTTAGCTCTATAAGTCTTCTAAAAATTAAACTCTCTTCAAAATGGCTTCATTTTATGGGTCATAAATTATACCTCAATAAAGCTGAGGAAAAACAATTTTTAAATTAATACACAGTTGAATTCCCAAAGAGTAATAGTCAATCCCTAAGAACCAGAAACAAAAAAAGGGAACTAAAAATCAGTGTAGGAGGCACCTGGCAGGCTTGATGGTGGAGTGTGGGACTCTTGGTCTCGGGGTTGTGAGTTCAAGCCCCATGTTGGGTGTAGATCTTAAAAAAATAAAATAAAATTCAGCATACAGAGCATAGAAACTGAGATCGCCCTGGAGGTGGGAGAAGGGTTGGAACACTGAAGCTGGTACTAAAGAGGCTTGGTTGGGTCTTACCCACCTTTGGGAGTGTCTGGGGGCTGCCAGAACAAATGACCACAAACTGGGGGGCTAAAAGCAATTCTCTCACAGTTTCTGGAGGCTAAAAGTCCAGATTCAAGGTGTCAGCAAGGGCATTCTGAGGGCTCCAGGGAGCGTCTGTTCCATGCCTTTCTCTTAGCTTGCGGTACCCACAGCAGTCCTTGGCGGTCCTGGCCGTGTAGATGCATCACTCCAGTCTGCCTCCGTTGTCACGTGGCCTTCTCCCTGTGTCTCTGTCTCCTGGAAGAACACTGGTCAGATTAGGGCTCACGCTAATGACTTCTTAATTTGGTTACATCTGCAGTAAGGTCATATTCACAGATGTGGAGGATTAGGACTTAAACATATCTTTTTTGGGGGGACACAATTCAACCTATAAATAGCAGTTATCAGGGCTATCCATGCTTTAATTTGAGCCACAAAACCACCCTGTGAGAGAGAGTGGCAAGGAAGGACTTCCATGAAAACTTCCGGAACGGAAAAAAAAAATGCTGCTCAACAGTTCAGTGTGAAATCATACTAAAAACGTCCAATACAGATTATGTAAACTATTTTTTAACGTGTGCTATATATAAAACTGTGCCTAGACAGAAAGTACTCTAATAATGATTTTCCTGGAGAGAAGTAGTCCCAACACTTCTCTTGGAAAGACATGTACTACTTTTTATACACATTTTAAACATTGAAGTGCATAGGAAATGGGAAGTAATGTTAGTCCTGGGTATCTGAGCAGAGTGATTATAGGTGACATATTTTCTAAATCCTACAGTGAGCGCGTATCCATCTGGGCATTTTGAGTGGTCAGAGGCCCTCACCGGAGCCCGCCTCCTGGCCGAGTGTGGAGGTCTCTAGCGCCCTCTGCTGAGGCGTCTTTCCACTTGGCGCCTCCCGAACTGGAAGGTGCAGGTGAATCCCCAGCGGGTCTTGTTGGAATGCAGATTCTGATCAACGGGTGCCGGGCGGGCCCGGGATTCGTCATTTTTAACAAATTCCTGGGGAAAGCGGATGCTGGGCCGCACTCAGCGGCAAAGACTGAAACGGCCAGGTCACGGATAGTTATTCTACAGCAGCAACCACAGCGGCACGGCCGCAGCTTCCGACGCCAGCCCCGGACGGCTCCCGGGTAAACCTAAGCCCAACGCCGCAGGCTGCCCGCTGCCCCGCGGAGGCCCCCGGGGCGCAGCTCCGCCCCCGGCCCCGCCCCCCGGAGGCCCTCGCCGCGCCCGAATTGGCCTCTCCGCTCACGTGGGCGCCGCGTCACGTGGGGCCGCCGCCCAATCGCGGCGCGCGCTCGGTCCCGCTGGTGGCGGGTGCGCCGGGCGCGGGGAGAGGTGGCGGCGGGCACCATGGCCGAGAGGCCGCAGTCCCCTGGCGGCGCCGTATGCCCGGCCGCTTACCCCGACGCCCCCGCGGAATTCCCCCAGCACCTGCAGGCCGGCGCGATGCGGCGCCGCTTCTGGGGTGTATTCAACTGCCTGTGCGCCGGCGCGTTCGGGGCCCTGGCCGCCGCCTCCGCCAAGCTGGCCTTCGGCAGCGAGGTCGAGCCCGGGGCGCCTCTGCGGCCGGCGGGCGGGTGGGCCCGGGCGGAGGAGGGGCGCTGCGGGGCCCGCGAGGCTCCGGGAGGGTTGGGGTTGGGGGCGCAGGGCGAAGCCTCACGCCCGCGGGTCTGTTCGCCCGGTCCGCAGCCGGGCGCTGCAGTCAGCTGGGGCGGGAGAGCATCCCTGCATTCTAAATCCCGTCAGATCCTCGTCCAGTGTAGGCGGTAAGAGACCTAAGCCTCTTCCCTGCCAGGGACCTACAGTCTGTCCTCCGATTGGGCTAGTTCGCTTTCCTGCATCCACTCTCTACCTTTCATTTTAAGCCCCTTATGCCTGAACATGTCTCTCCACGTGACTCTTAAGGTGAGAAGCCTTTGCTCCGTAATTAACGAGTGTTTTGACCCGAATACCCTGCTTCCAGGAAAATTGGGAGTTTGGGACACGTAGGTGTAAGAGAGGACAGCAGGAAGCCTGCTTCTCGCTCTCCCACTCCCCCTGCTTGTGTTCCTGCTCTCGCTCTCTCTCTGTCAAATAAATAAATAAAATCTTAAAAAAAAAAAAAAAAAGAGGACAGAGAAGCATGCTGGACACCCCGCCCCCACCCCCTTGCTGAGAACTTCTAAACGGCCTCCACACGTCTGCTGAAGTGGACCCCTGCCCCTCCCATCCCGAGTGGTAGGCCAGTGTCTGCTGCCCGAGGGGTTTCACTGCCCCAGCACCCAGGGTTAGTTCCTGACCTGGACAGTGGACAGACTGGTCCATGCGGGTAAACCTGTTTAGGGCTAATCCAGCGGGAACCACCATGCTTGAGATTAGTGCCCTGTTGGGTGTAATTCTTGAAGTGCTCCAAAGGAAGATGAGTAACTCTGAACCATGAGGCTTCCTAGTCTGGGTAGTTGTGCACCAGGCCTTCATAACTACATAAGCAGGTTGCCACTGGTTCATACAGTGCTTTTGTGAAAATTCTGCAAAGACACCCTTTCCTTTAAAAAAAAAAAAAGATTTTATTTATTTATTTGACAGCACAAGTAGGCAGGGCAGCAGGCAGAGGGAGAGGGAGAAGCAGGCTCCCTGCTGAGCAGAGAGCTCCGATGCGATGTGAGACCTGATCGCAGGACCCCAGGATCACGACCTGAGCCAAAGGCAGATGCTTAACAGACTAAGCCACTCAGGCGCCCCAAGACACCCTTTCCTTGTGACACTGGAAAGAAAGAAGAGTATGAGGGGCGCTTGGCTGGCTCAGTCAGTAGAGCATGCACCTCTTGGTCTCTGGGTTGTGAGTCCGAGCCCCACATTGGGTGTAGAGATTACTTAAAAATAAAATCTTAAAAAAAAAAAAAGTATGCTGTTTAGATGGTCACCCCAGAGGAGCGAGCTCTGTCTGCAAGCAGGTTTCTAACTCAAAACCAAGCAAGGGGTCTGCATGTTGAGTAGGAGGCTTAAGATCCTTTCCTTTCCAGGCTCTCACTTTTAAAAAAAAGAAAGAAAGAAAGAAAAGGGGTGCCTGGGTGGCTCAGTTGGTTAAGCGTCTACCTTCGGCTCAGGTCATGATCCCGGAGTTCCGGGACCAAGCCCCGCATTGGGCTCCCTGTTCAGCAGGGAGTCTGCTTCTCCCTCTCCCTCTGCTGCTTCCCCTCGTGCTTTCTCTCTCTCTCTCAAATAAATAAATAAAATCTTAAAAAAAAAAGAAAAGAAAAAGGCTGCAAGTACTCCAAGTGATGCCTGGGATCACTAGTCAAGTAGAGGGGGCGGTTCCCTGAGCAGGGCTGTGTCCTGGTTAAGAGCATGGAGCCACTGCCTGGGTTTGAATCCTGGTGGCTCCCACAGGTTATAGGCACTTCAAGCAAGTTACTAATTTAGGATCCTTATCTGTAAAGTGAAGTTAAGGAATAAATGAGAATGCACTTAAAACACCTGGGCACAGGGCCTGGCACAGAGTAAAAACTCCAGAATGCCCAGCAGGACTGGCCTGAGTGTCCGGTAGCCTGCACGGGGTGGGAGGAAGCTTGGCGAATTCACGCTTTACCTGATCCCCGGAAGTGAGGACTCTGCCCCTGATTTGCTCACACTACATACTGACTAATAACTGCTTGCCCTCCGGCACTGATCCTCGACACCAGTAAGGGACTGGTGTTCTAAACAAAGTACTGGTTACGGATTAGCATTTTGCTCTGCCCCAGGGCACATGGCCAGCAAGACGGTCAAATAAGTCTCAGTTTATTTCAGCTGTAAAATGGGTGTGCTGAGCACAGGGTTAGGTGAAGTCCTGTGCAGGAAAACTCTGAGGAGCTGTGGTGGGGTCTCAGTAGGGGCCCGGCTGCTGGTGATCAGGCCCCTGGGTGTGCTGTGAGGGGGGCCGCAGGTCCGCCGTGGCTGAGCGTGGACGCAGTGACGCTTTCTCCCGCAGGTGAACATGGGCTTCTGCATCTTGGGAGTCATTGTGATGGCGACTACCAATTCTCTGATGTGGACATTCTTTAGCCGGGGCCTCAGTTTCTCCATGTCTTCAGCCATTGCATCAGTCACAGTGACGTTTTCAAACATCCTCAGCTCGGTGAGTGGCCTGAGGGTACAGTCCCCCTGTCCCAAAGCTGGGTTCTGGGTGAGTTGGGGAACTCTCGCCCTCCCAGACAGGAGATGACGGAGAGATTGGGCTGTGGCTTGAACCCTGGGGGCTGCTCCTCTAATCTCAAACTTGGCCGAACTCTCAAGCTAGCTGGGGATGAAGTCCAACTGTAAAAAAGCCTACCTGCATGCTGCCCTTCCAGGCTGCAGCCCTCATTCTGAAGTCTCGGCCACCTCTGTGCTAGCTGGATGCCTAGGGCTCTGTGAACTTGAGCGTGAGACGTGGAGGGGGGCTGCTCTTTCCTCTGATAGCCTGATGTCAGCCAGGCAGGGCTGAGCACAGTTGGTCCTGCCGTCGAGGGAGGGAGGACTTGGCCGGCCGGTTTGGATCAGCAAACACCAGGCGCCTGCTGTGTGCTGGGCTTTAGCAGCTGGCCTCTGCTGGGCTTTCTTGTGCACTTCGCTCGGGGCCGGGGCTGTGAGGAAGGTACCCTCCTCCCCTCTCCAGGTGAGCCAGACATGAATAGTGACTTGTGGAAGGTGACAGCTGGGTTTCAGGCCCCCGACTTCCAGCTCCAGACCTTTCCTCCTGCCCCAGGAGGGCCGTCAGCCCCCAGGGGAGTGAGGTGGTGCCTCCTCGCCGCGCCCGAGTCCTGCGGGCAGGTGTGGACGTGGCCTCACCGTGGTCTCTGTCCCGCAGGCCTTCCTGGGCTTTGTGTTGTATGGAGAGTGCCAGGAGGTTTTGTGGTGGGGAGGCGTGTTCCTCATCCTCTGCGGCCTCAGCCTGATCCACAGGAAGCTGCCGCCCAGCGGGAAGGACCCCGAATACAAGCAGAAGTAGCGGCAGGTGGAGAGACAGCGCGGCAGCCCAGGCGCAGGATGGCGTGTGGGGACCACCTCCCAGGGCCTTCTGACCATCAGCCAGAGGGAGATGCTGCCGAGGGAGATGGGCCTCTGACCCAGCAGCCTTGAGGCTGGCCAGCCGCCCCTTCTGGAAGGGGAGGGACAGGCGCACTCATGTTCAGCCTGAAGCCTTCTCGAGACGCCTGCACGGTGCTTTCGATTCTCACGCCCCTGGGCCCGCCCGGTGCCCCTTGGCAGATGCTGGAGACCCTGGGGTCAGTCTGCTGGGCGTACAGCCTTGAGACCGCGCTGTGATTGCAGTCCTGTGGCCGAACAGAGGCCCATCCCGTGACACGGGGGTGGGTTCTGGTGGAGCTTTCCGACACCTCCACGTGGCTGTACTGGGCTATCTGTGTCAAGCTTCTGCAGTTCGGCAAGGGAAGGGAAACCGGATTAATAAATCCGTTGGTTTGTAAGTTAAAAGTAGCAGGTATGGAATCTTGATGCTGTCCTACTTTTTTTTTTTTTCCTTTCCAAATTTTCTGGAGTAAGAGGGGGCAGCCCAGCTGAGCCACAGCCCTTGGAATGGAATTGAGAGCCTCCCTCGCCCCCCGGGGCCTGGGGCTCAGCTGCTGTCCCGCCTGCCAAGCTCATAGAGCACGTGGTTCCTTCCTTGATGCCACCCAGGCCGGCGCTCTTCAGTTTCAGCAGCGTCTGTCCATTTTCTTGGTACGCAAGGAGGAAGGCTTGACCTCACCACTTTGGGGACCTAGTTTTCTTTTACTTGGTG
Source organism: Leptonychotes weddellii (assembly GCF_054177405.1). Classification (NCBI taxonomy): domain Eukaryota; kingdom Metazoa; phylum Chordata; class Mammalia; order Carnivora; family Phocidae; genus Leptonychotes; species Leptonychotes weddellii. Next base: position 12,012,715 of record NC_138369.1, read on the forward strand.
GGAAAGGAAACCAGCCCAGAGGCCGCTCTCGCCCCCTCATTTCCCCTGTAGGCCTCTCTGCCCTTTGATTTTCTTTCGCGGATCCCTGTGACATTTTTGTATCTTACGCAGTGTGAATGTTCCAAGTGGTCTGTGTGCCGCCTGCACGTTCCCTCCCTCGTGTGGGGCTTCAGGTCCCTGGGGGGGGGGCTCCCCTGGATGTCCCAGCGCCCTCTCAGCTCTCCCCGAGGCTGACCACCTCCATGTCTTCTTCAGACACTCCCTGCAGTAGAGAGGGACTTGGTGGCCAGTAGGCAGTCGGGGGGAGGTGGGGGAACAAGGGCGGTGTCCAGGCTGCCCCTCCTCCCTGACCATGTAGCACCTCCACTGCCCTCCTCTATTACTCATTGCACAGCTGATGGATGAGCTTCCGAAAACTGTTCCATGGCTCCTACTGAGTGGGATCTGGCCTTACCCACCTCTCCAACTTCTCTCTCGCTGCCTCCTTAATACCCCTGCACCCACCATGCTTGAGTTACCCCCCACACTTGCATCTCAATAGTTCTCGAGTCTAGTACGTCCAGTCCTGCCTCCATGCTTGGTGTTTTTTTGCAGGAATAGGTAAGCCCATTCTAAGATTCATAGGAACCCTCCAGGGGCCCCTGAATAGGCAAAACAATCTTGAGAAAGAGCAATGTCGGAGGAATTACGCATCCTGATTCCAAAACTTACTGCAAAGCTACATAACGAAAACAGTATAGTTCTGGCTTACAGACATGAACCGATGGTACAGAACAGAGAACCCAAGCCCTTTGAGAAGAGTGTTGAGACCATTCAGTGGGAAAGGGCATCTTTTCAACAGCCTGTACTGGAGAAACTGGATATCTGTATGCAGATAAAAGAATGAAGTTGGACCCTTACCTTTCACCATACAGAAAACGAACTCAAAACAAATCAAAGACCTAAAATTGTAAGAACTAAAACTATACACTCTTAGAAGAAAACCAAGGAAAAGCTTCATGATGTTGGATTTGGCAATGATTTTTTGACACCTAAAGTACAGGCAGCAAGAGAGAAATAAATTGGGCCTCATCAAAATTAAGAACTTTTGGGGCACTTGGGTGGCTCAGTCATTAAGCGTCTGCCTTCGGCTCAGGTCATGATCCCAGGGTCCTGGGATCGAGCCTCTCATCAGGCTGTCTGCTCCGTGGGAAGCCTCCTTCTCCCTCTCCCACTCCCCCTGCTTGTGTTCCCTCTCTCGCTGTGTCTCTCTCTGTCAAATAAATAAAATCTTTAAAAAAAAAATTAAGAACTTTTGTGCATCACAGGACGCCATCGAGAGAGTGAATACAGAATGGAAACCTACAGAATGGAAGATATTTTGCAAACCATAGATCTGAAAAGGGATTAATATCCAGAATATATAAAGAACTTCTACAATTCACCAACAAAAAATTCTTTTTTTTTTTTTTTAAAGATTTTATTTATTTATTCATGAGAGACAGAGAGAGAGAAGCAGAGGGAGAAGCAGGCGCCCAAGGAGCAGGGAGCCTGATGCGGGACTCGATCCCAGGACCCTGAGATCATGACCTGAGCCGAAGGCAGACGCTTAACCATCTGAGCCACCCAGGCGCCCTCACCAACAAAAAATTCAACTTAAAAGCAGGCAAAGGACATGAACAGACATTTCTCCGAAGAAGATACACAGATGGCCAAGAAGCACGTGCAAGATGCTCAGCATTGCTGGTCATTAGGGAAGTGCAAATCTAAACCACAATGAGATAGCACCTCATGCCTATTAGGACGGCTACTATCAACACAAACCAAACCACAGAAAATGACAGGTACTGGTGAGAGTGGAGAAACTGGAGCCCTTGTGCATTGCTGGCGGCAATGTAAAATGGCACAGCCATGGGGGAAAACAGTTTGGCAGATGCACAAAAAGCTAAACCATCCTATGAGTGCAGCGGTTCCAGTTCTAGGTGTATACCCCAAATAATTGAAAGCAGAGACTCAAACAGATGCTTGTATACCGGTGTTCATAGCAACGTTATTTACAATGACCAGAAGGTGGAGACATTCTGGATAAACAGAACGTGGTAATATACATAGAATAGGTTATACAGCCTTAAAAAGGAATGAAGATCTAACACACAGGCTACAGAGATGAACCTTGAAAACGTTTTGCTAGTTAAATAAGCCAGACACAAAATGACAAATATTGTATGACATACCAAGGAGAGGCAAATTCATAGAGACAGAAAGTAGGAGGGGGGTTGCTCAGGGATCGGGAGGAGGGGAATGGGGGAGTTAGTGTTTAATGGGGACAGAGTTCCGGTTTAGGGCAGTAAGGTTCTGGAGGTGGATAAGTAGTGATTGTTGCACAACATTGTGAATGTATTTAATGCCATTGAATTGTCACTTAAAACTGGTAAATTTTATGTCATAATTGTATATATCCATACATAAATTGTATTTATCCACAATTGAAAACCAAACCAAACCGAGAAAAGAGGGAATGGCAGGAAGAGGGATTGGAGACAGCTAGTGGTGAAGACTCTTTCAACGAGTTTTCCTACAAAGGGGCAGTAGGTGGCAGAGAAGATGGGGACAGGAGAGGGGGTTTCATTTTATTTCTGGTTGTGAGAGGAGAAATAGCATATTTACGTAGGCTAATGGCAGGGAACTATTAGTGGGGAGACTGAAGGTGCAGGGAAAGGGGCTGTTCAGAGCCCTGAGCTGGGGCCGGTGCACACGTGAGGGTTGGCTTTAGCAAAGGATGCAGACATCTCACTCTCCAAGAGGTCAGGACTTTGGTCTGTGGGCGGAGCGCCAGGTAAGGTGGCTGGATGTGGTTGGAGGGGCTCGTAGAAGTTCTTTTCTTGAAGTTCCTCAAACTTCAAATCATGAAGAAAAGACAATACACCTTAAAAGAAAATTGGGCAAAGCACATGCGTTGATCATTCATAGAAGAGGAAGCTTAAGGGACTCCTGGGTGGCTCAGTCGGTGAAGCGTCTGCCTTTGGATCAGGTCATGATGCCAGGGTCCTGGGATCGAGCCCCGCATTGGGCTCCCTGCTCAGCGGGGAGCCTGCTCCTTCTTCTTCTAACCCTACCTCCTGCTCATGCTCTCTCTCTCTCTCAAATAAATAAGATCTTTAAAAAAAAAAAAAGGAATTGCGAAGGATGAAATTCTGAAATTTCACGTATTTCCGATGTGGTTTATATCTCTCACTCCATTTGTCCTGACCATTTATCCACTGGGCAGCCTAGAAAAAATCAAGCCCTTTCTGGGGGGACAGCTGCATGTCATAATCAAACTGTCTTCCTAAGGTGTGCGGACCAGGAAGGAGGAAGAGGAGGGACAGAGAGGCGTTGTTGCAAACTGCAAAGGCCCTAGAACGCCGATTGTACCCCGACACCCCTCGGGGGTCCTGAGTCGTCTGAGCTGGCAGGGGCACGCGGGGTCCCTGGGATGTGCCCTCCCCAACCGGCAGGAACACAGCGTCGGCCTACAGAGCCTCTCAGCAGCTGGGTTTCCAGTGGCCCCATCAGACGACAGGCTCTCTCCCGCGGGCACCTGTTCAGTGACCCAGAAGGTCCAGCCCAGCATCTTCGTACCCATTTTCGTAGCTCAGGGGCTGCGCGGAGTGGTGTCCGAAATCTGCATCAGGCCTGAGCCCAGGTCCCGTCTGCCACGCCTGAGCTGTGCGGCTGGCCAGTCCGAAGATTCTCGTCACTGACTTCCTGAAGAAGGAGCACGCCATTCCTCACCTCACTTTGGCGCTGCAGACCATCAAACGTGAGGTCCGGCAAGGGCTGGCGTTTCACCGGCGGCGGCGCCCGGTCTGGCCCGGTGCTTGGGGACAGCCTGACCCCGCCCAGGGCGCGGTGCCGCTCGGAGCCCTGCTCGTGGGGCCTGGGGCGCCGGAGCACTCCTTGATCCTGTCTCCCCGTCTGTCATGGGGGAATGATGTGAGCACATGAGGACGGAATGGGGGGCGGCCCTCCATCCTCAGACGCCCCGGGGGCCTTAGCCAGGAGCAGGGTGTGGCTGGGAGGGGCCGGAGCAGGGAGAGGCGACAGCGTGGCAGGCGGAGAGCCGTCGGGATGAATCATGGGGCTGAGGCAGGCTGACACCATAGCTTGCTGGAGGCAAGCCAGGAGGGGTGATTAAAAATACCCCACTTCCGATGCAAAGATAATAGGAAATGGCTCATCCGCAGCTCACGGGTAGGTAAATACATGTGCGCAAGGACCATCGGGGAAAGAGACAGAAAAATCTATTCGATCGTGTGACAGGCAGCGGGATAATGGGGATGCTCTTGCTGCTTTAATGTTGTATTTGAGTTTTAAAAATAGATCTTTACAAGAGGATATATTTTGCCCCTGCCTGGCAGACAGCTCTTTTCGCTCCTTCCCCGAGGGAGGGTGTAGGGTCTCCTCAAATGTGCGGGTGGAGGCTACCATCCGGAGAGTCTCTGTTCCCTTTGGCCACGATGAAATAAGTACCTACTGTGTGCCGTGCTGGGGGTCCCCTGCTCAGCCCAGAGGACCAGGACCTCAGTGCCCCTGACTTGAGGGGCCGTATAGTGTCCCTGGGTAGGGGCGCAGTCCTCCCATAAATATTTCCTGAGCACCTAATACGTAACCTTGTATCACTCACTCAGCGAATACCTGCTGTCTACCTACTGCCTCGGAGCCCCCAGCTCTGGGAACGCAGACTCAAGGCCAAGGCCGTCCAGCTCTCCTACACCTGCCTCTTCTAGTGGAGGGAGCAGGACGTGAGTACAGGGTAATGTCAGACAAGGACTCGTGCGCCGAAGAGACCGAAGCCCAAGGGTCCCCTGGCGGGAGAGACAGCAGCAGGTCAGGTGGGGCTGAATCGGCTGGGGCGGGGGGCCTTCCCTGGGAGACCCCCCAGCCCAGGCAGACCCGAGAGCAGCGGCCCTGGTCGGGGACGCAGTGAGCGCAAGGGCCCCCAGGGAGGCAACGCCGGCCACCCAGTGGTGTCCTCTGGGGACCAGAGACCTGGTCATTCCCGGGAGATGTGAGGGGAGGGTGGGCGGGCTGGAGACACCTCCCCGAGGGCCCTATGCAGGCAGCAGAAGGGGTTGGATTTGATCCCAGGAGCAACAGGGAGTCCCCGGAGGTCAGGACATAACCTAATCAATGGTTTTCTTTTTTAAGATTTTATTTATTTTATTATTCTTTAAAAAAGATTTTATTTATTTTACAGAGAGAGACACAGCGAGAGAGGGAACACAAGCAGGGGGAGTGGGAGAGGGAGAAGCAGGCTTCCCGCGGAGCAGGGAGCCCGATGTGGGGCTCGATCCCAGGACCCTGGGATCATGACCTGAGCCGAAGGCAGACGCTTAACGACTGAGCCACCCAGGCGCCCCCTAAGATTTTATTTTTAAGTAACCTCTACACCCCATGTGGGCTCGAACTCACACCCCTGAGATCAAGAGTCACATGCTCTGCCAACTGAGCCGGCCAGATGCCCCGAACCAATGATTTTAAAAAGGGCCTCCGAGGGGCCCCTGGGTGACTCAGTCGGTTAAACTTCCTGCCTACGGCTCAGGTCATGATCCCAGGGTCCTGGGGTCGAGCCCCGTGTAGGGCTCCCCGCTCTGTGGGGAGTCTGCTTCTCCCTCTCCCTCTGCCCCTCTGCCCCTACCCACCCCCACTCATGCTCTCTCTCTCAAATAAATAAACAAAACCTTAAGAAATAAAAAAATAAACCAAAAGGGTCTCCGAGAGCTGGCAGGGACTGCAGTGACGTCACCCAGGGCGGAGGCCGCAGGCTTCTGGTAACCTAATCTCAGAAGTGAGATCGCAGCACTTTTCCTGCACTGTTTTTTAGAAGCGAGTCACCAGGTCTGGCCGGCCCTCTAGGAGAGGGGGTTCCACAAGGCAGGAGGTAGGTGTCACTGGGGCCCATCCGAGAGGCTGCCCCGAACACCTGAAGAGGAATTTGCTTTGTTCCCCAGGAACTAGAATCTCCTATTGTGATTTTTGCAAGTGTGAGTACCCCTGGGGCTCAGCATTCCTCTACCTTCCCTTCCCCGAATTGCTCTATAGTCAGCATGGGTCCCGAGGGCGCAAGCATGAACAGGCTGGGACCATGAGGCAGGACAGGAGGACACCTGCAGCCCAGAGCAGAGAGGAGGGGGGGCCCAGAGTTAAGATGGTGTGTGCGTCCCTCTTTAGCCAGACCCATCACCTGTCTTTCTTCTAGATATTTGCATTCCTTCTGGCCGCTTGAGAGAGCGTAGGGGTGGTCTTTGCTCCTTTTTTTTTTTTTAAGATTTTATTTATTTATTTGAGAGAGACACAGAGCACGAGCGAGGGGGAGGAGCAGAGGGCGATGGAGAAGCAGGCTTCCCGCCGAGCAGGGAGCCCGATGCGGGGCTCGATCCCAGGACCCTGGGCAGACGCTTAACCAACTGAGCCACCCAGGCACCCCAGCCTTTGTTCCCTCTGATTGAAGAGGTGGCAAGTGTCGTCCAGCCACACCAACTGAGAGGTCGCTAGAGGCCCAGGCCACACTGTCTTTTGAGACTCCTTGTAAATTAAAACCCAACAACCTCCAAAACAGGCTTCGGAATTCATGGCATATTGTAAAACCCCAATTTAACGAACTGAGAGCTTTGATATTCAGGAAACAGGAGGGAGTGTGACCGTGCTTTTCCCCAGGCCTGATGGAGTTTGCGAACGTTCGTGTGCCGGCCAGGAGGGGGCAGCATGTGGTTCAGAGATATGTGACAAGTGTCATCTTTATCCCGCACCTGCCTGTACAGCCTTTTTTAGAGATTACATCAAAAGTCTAAATTAGGGCCCTTTGCTCATTTATTTTTACATGATTTATATAGCACTTACTATGCGTCAAGCACTGTTGTAATGCTTTCAAAGAGGACCTTAATGGGGGCGCCTGGGTGGCTCAGTCGGTTAAGCATCTGCCTTCGGCTCAGGTCATGATCCCAGGGTCCTGGGACCGAGCCCCTCATCGGGCTCCCTGCTCAGCGGGGAATCTGCCTCTCCATCTGCCTCTCCCCCAGCTCATGAACTCTCTCACTCTCTCTCTCGCAAAAAAATAAACAAGCAAACAAACAAATAAATAAAATCTTAAAAAAAAAAAAAAAAAAGAAAGAGGAACTTAATGGCTTTGCTCTTTCTCTGGTTTCAATAAAGTGGAAGGATTGTCCAGCCAGGGCTCATCGGAGGTTGAGAGAGATGCAGGCCACTCCCAGTTTCAAAACAGAAGATGCCCCAACAGGCATTAAGATGTCATCTGCAAAACAACCCCAAAGGGAGGTAGGTGTTGTAATGATCCCCACTTCACAGAGGAGGAAATTGAGGCAGACAGGTGGGCATCCGTCCCAGGCCACATGTGGGTACGTGCACTGGCCCTTCTGGGCACCCTGCCCGTCCAGACAGGCTGTGGCCCCCATGTGTTCTGCAATGCTCTGGGGGGTGGGGGGCTTTGGGGAGGGTGTGGACAGGCTGCGCTGGGCTGCCAACACCTCGTTCCCCTGGGGGTGGCACGGACGCCCACCCCCTACATGTGTGTCAGACGAACGTGCAGGACAAGCGTGGTGCACTCGCCCGAAATTGGGTCAGGGAGCTCCTAGAGGGACATGGCCTGTGCCTGTGGACGGGGAGAGGCCCCCCAGTCGCTGCTCGCCCCGCCTGGCATCATTCCTGTGCCCGAGAGCATGGGGCACCCAGCATGCAGCGAGACCGTCTATGATTCAGAGCATGACATGAGAAGAACCTCCGAATGGACATCCAGCTGCGTGAGATGCGCGAGACCAGAGACCGTGTCTGGCAGGACCCCGCCCCCATCCCCCCTCTCTCTCCCAGGAATTTTCTAGCACAAGCCCAGTCTCCAGACCTTCCCTGGCCCCTAGGCTCCACTTTGGGGATTCTCCAACCTTCCAGAGACTGATCCAAGTGGTAGGCAGGTGCCCACTGCTCCTGACTTTCAGTATTTTTCAAAATGTGGCCCCGGGTCCTCTGCACCCGAATCAGCCGCAGGTGTGTGTAAATGCAGAGTCCTGGGCTGGCGCCCTGGCCCTTAGGGGCATCTGCATTTTGGTAAGGGCCACATGCCTCCCTGTGCAGGAAGGCCTCATGGGGAACTGCCGGGGATGGGGCCCTCGGCCGGTTTGTGAATTTGCTGGATCTTCAGTTCCGTCTCCTCCACTCCAGCCGTTATCGCCAAGCAAGCACCGTGTACCCCAGCACCCCTCCGTCCTCCCCACCCACTACTCCCTAGGAATGAAGCTGCCTTTGGGGCCCTGGGGGCCTCCACCCCAGGGCACAGAAGGAGCAGGTCAGCCAAGGGGATTTTGACTTGGACCAGCCCAGGAGAAGGAGCGTTTTAAACAAGGGTGCCCCTTCCTGGCCTTTGGAGTAATGAAGACACCCCAAGGGGCACCCCCTTGAAGCCTCCCGCCTTGCCCACCACCTCATCTCACCAGCGCTGGTGGCCCCCGCGGGCACAAGGCCGGGGGGCTGTACAGGAACCCATCCCGAGACCCCCCAGGCCTGGAGACGGGCTCTGGCAGGAACACAGGCTGCCGCAGGGTAAAGGCTGGCCCAGCTCTGGAGGGACGGCTTCCCATGCTCAGCAGTCCTGGGCAGGTGCAGGGGAGGGAGACCCCATGGCCAGCAGCTCCCGCTCCCTTGAGCAGGGGGTCTGTTCCGGGGGGTGGGGAGGTCATCTTCCTGGGAGGAGGCACTTCCTCGTGCCAACTGAGGGCCCTGCTTTGTGAACTGAAGCTCTTCCTTCTTGTTCTGCCCTCCAGAGACTTGCTCAAATGATCAATACGCTTTTAATTAAACTCCCAACTGCTTCAAGAGGACTGTGTGGTCCCCTGGGTCATTTTTTTTTTTCTTTCTTCGAACAAGCTTCTTCCGGTATCTTGTGCTGGGGATCACGTGGGCCCTTGGGGAGCCATCTGATCCTCTGAACTTCCCAGGTCAAAGCCTCTCTTGAGGGGTAGGGCTTCTTTATTGGGCCTTACCCAGGATGCCGGGGGTGGGGGGGGCCCTTCTTAAAGGCTGTAACCCCAGCGGATCCCCTCTGGCAGAGGCCTGTGTTGAATGGGAGTTATTTTGTGTGTAATGTGCATGACATTCAGGGGCAGTGGCCTGGCTTCTGAAGTCAAAACCCCTCAGTGCTGGGCACTCTTGCTCCCAGTGCCCACCTCCCTGGCATACAGTAGGTGTTCAATAAATGCTCATTGCGTGAAAGGTGAGTTTTCCTTCTGCTGGAAACACCCCCCCTCTCCCCCCGAGGGAGATGACCCAGAGAGGTTTGGTGAGTGACTCTCCACCTGCAGCTCCTGCCTGTGTGTGAGGCTCCCTTGTCTCCTACGCGGGGAATGGAGAAAAGAGACTTTCGTAGAGGTGTCCTCAAGGTGACTCAGAGGCAGGACACCGCCACCCAGGGGTCCGGCCTGGGATCTCCTGCTGAAGAGAGGAGACTCCAGCCACCGAGGTCAAGCAAAGAGCTTTTTATTCAGAGCACGAGGTGGAGGTTTGCGCCCAGCCTCCCTCCCTGTGGCCCTGGTCGTTTTGACAACAGCTACGATCCTGTCAGTTTGAGGCAAGCACAGTGTTAGGCTCTCAACAGCCGCTGCAGAGGGAAGGCCACCGTGTGGGTGGTGACAGGAGGACAGCGAGGACAGGAAGCTCGGGGTTGGACGGATCAGCACCCGCGTGGCCCCGTCCGGACCCCCCGAACGGGGTCTGACCGCAGGTAACAGGCCTCCGAAGCCACCGGGCACTCAGAGCTGGCTCAGGGGGGCTGCTGGAGCCTCAGCACCCCTGTGACCACGGGCCTGACGTTGCCAGCGGTGACCAGGGGACCCCCTTCCCTTATTCTAACGGCTGCCTCCTCCGGGGCTCCGGGGGGGCATTACTTTTCTCTGTGGTGTGGAGTCTTTGGTATACAGTTGGCCATGCTGGTGGCCCGGGGGCTGCCTTCCGGGTTAGGACAGCAAATAACAGGCCTCCGTGATGGGCAAGGGCTCTCCCAGAGTGGCTAGTGGCCTCGCCCTGCCCAGACTGCGAGGGAACAGCCTTCAGAGCCGACCAGGGCTCGGGCCATCGTCATGAGTAAATACTAAAGCTGATACGGACCAGGAGGATAGGCCTGCGGCCTGGTGGCTCTAGGTCCCTGCCATCCTCGTGGGATGTCCTCCCAGGGCTCTGCACTGGGATTAGGACGGGTGGCTCTGGGACCACCGACCCCTCCGAGTAGGTAACCCTGGGCCTCAACCAGGCTCATCCTGGTAGAGTGTGGGCTGTGTGTGTGTGTCCGTCTGTCTGTCTGTCTTCCCGGTTCGCCGGTCTGCAGCCCCCGGCCACCACCCACCCTCTCAGACAAAATGGTCCCCACCTTGTGAGAAGTGGCTTAAAACACAGGCCGGACAGATTTCTGGGCAGTTCATGCCCATGTGAGACTCTGTCCAGAGGGCAAGTGAATTAAGCTGTCAGGGGGAGGCCAGAGAGTCCCCATCTCCACAGGTCCTCTCCCCCTCCCCACCTCTGGACGGCTCCAAGCTGTCCACCTCAGTGACGATTCTAGGGTCTGTGGAACGGAATGGGGACTGAGTTTTGGCACCTCTGTTGTGACACGGTTACTGTCCTGACCCGTGTTTCCGACCTGGGCACGGCCCGCACGTGTGTGTGTCTAGCCCGGTTTGGGGTCCCCCTCACACCAAGCCCGAGCCGCGCAGGTCGCTATGGCAGCCGCGTCCTTCTCCTGGTTTAGACAAGCTCGGGGGTGGAGGGGAGCCTCGCCGGGGAACAGCTGGGATCCTGCAACCTTTCTGGGCTGGTCTGTCCTGATGTCAGCGTCCCACCCCAGGTCCCCAAGGCCAGCCCTGCTCTGTCCTTCCATCCTAACATCATGGCCGTCGTTCTCAAAAGCCAGGAGCCAGGGCCCAACCTTCCCAAGAGAAGACAGACATCCCAAGAAAAGCCAAAGGCAAGTTCTTTTCTGCCCCGATCCGAGCTTCCTTTGCTGGCGAGGCTGTGCCAGGTGCAGGGACGCCCCGTCTCGGAAGGACACCCAATCCCGCTCTGGGCAGACCCTCCTTGGATGGCCTCTGAGAGTCCCTCATCCTCCTGTCACGCTCTAGTCCCCCCGCCAAGACCTGGCCCAACCTGGGGAGAGGAGGAGGGGTACAGGGGATGGCAGAGGCCGTGAGCGGCCCGCGGGGAGCGGCAGGGGGGCAGGGGTGCGGGGCGGCGCGTCACGGCCACGCCGGGGCCACGACGCCTGCAGCCAGGTTGCCAGTGGCCTTTCAGTGCCTGGCTCTCCCCCCACGGCGGCGTCACTCATCTGTCACCTCCACGGAGTCCTCGTCCTTCCTCTCCTCCGACTGCTCCTCCGTGGTCTCCGTGTTGTCCGTGTCGGACAGCGAGGCCGCCTGCCGCACCCAGTCCCTGTCACGGAGAGGCTTTGGGTCGCACGGTCCGGAGAAGGGGTTGAGCCAGCTCGGGGAGAAGTCCCCACCAAAGGTCTCTTTCACCGACTTCCAGCTGCCCCTGCGCTCCCTGGGCTGGTGCTTTCGTTTGAGGCGCTCGATGCCCTGGAGGGACAACGGGATACAGAGGGTCGGGGGCGGGGGTGAGGGGGGCGGCCGGGACACAGCCCGCCCGGGGCCAGGTCAGTGGGGCGCGAGCGGGGAGCGGTGGGGAGCGGCACAGCAAGCAGGGGCCGGGGTCCCCCCAGCCTCGCTAGGTCAGGCCAGGCTGCCGAGGCGCCCAGGGCCGAGGAGTAACATGGAACGGGCCCTGAGAGCACTAAGAAGTTGAGTCCTCCCTGGGGATTCTGGGCCACGCCCCCCCAGCAGGTGCAGCTGACTTAGCATGAAGAAGGGGTGCGGGCAGTAAGGGGAGAGCGCAGGGCACAAACACGGGGGCCGAGGAAGCAGACTGTGTGCACAAGCTAGCGCCAGCGTGCAGCGGGCAGCCGGGGGGCGCACAGGCTCGCTGTGGGGAGGCCCGGCTCGGGCGGCAGGCGCGCCCAGCGACTGCTCCCAAGCTGCCCACTCACCTGCTGCGGGCCATCGGTCGGCTGCGACTCAGCTGCCAGGCCCCAGAAAGAGGGTGTGGGGGGGAGGGGAGAAGCCCGCAGGAGTTAAAGGCACAGCCAGGTCAGCTCTCCAGGCCACAGCACCCTCCACAAAGGCTTTCAGCCCCACCGGGGCCTCTGCCTTCTCCGCCTCTTCCGGAAGCCAAGGGAAATTGCTGGGGTTTGCCAGGCACGGGCACTGCTCATTCACACGACTCATTCCCCCTCAGAACGACCTCTGAGGACCTCGTTCTGGGTTCTCTCTTCTTTGCCACACAAGAGACTCACATAACTGGTATGATCCCTTCTGTTATGCAGAAAGAGAAACTGAGGCACACACACAGACTGAGACCTGCCCCATCCTCCGGGCCAGTTCTTTTCCAGAACTCTCTCTTCCCACTCCATCTCAGAGATTCAAGTTTCTCGGCTCTTGAAAAAAAATTGTCGTTTAAAGAATCTGATCTCAAGGTATTTCCTTGGAAGATACTAAGGACAAAGGGCAAACCAGTGAGGGAACTTTGCAGGTCTCACCTTAACCGGATCAAAGGTAACATCGCCTCAGTGCCTTTCTTGCCCCAAACGCATAATCTAGTGATCTAATTGTGAGAAAACATTAGACAGACGCAAATCGAAGGATATTCTACCGGATACCTAGTCAAGGTGTCTCTAATCTTCAAAAGGGTCAAAGTCTGATGAAAATGCTTCGGAACCAGACAGAAGTGATGGCTGTGCGGCATTATGAGTATACTCAATGCCAATGAACTGCACACGCTAAAGCGGTTGGTTTTATGTTATGTGAATTTCATCTCAGTTTTAAAAAAGGGGGGTCGGGGCGCCTGGGTGGCTCAGTCGGTTAAGCGTCTGCCTTCGGCTCAGGTCACGATCCCAGGGTCCTGGGATCGAGCCCCGCATCGGGCTCCCTGCTCGGCGGGAAGCCTGCTTCTCCCTCTCCCACTCCCCCTGCTTGTGTTCCCTCTCTTGCTGTCTCTCTCAATCTGTGTCAAATAAATAAATAAAATCTTAAAAAAAAAAAAAGTAAAAAAAATAAATAAAAAAGGGGGGTCAAGTTCATGAAAGAAAGACAGGAGTGTCATGGATTGGAGCAGACGACACAGACATGACAAGCGATGCAATGGGACAGACAAGGGTCTCAGTGGGGGCACCTGGAGAAATCCGAATGAAGCATGGAGATCCGTTAAGGGTCGCAATCAATACTTTTCCCGGTTTTTGTATTTGTATTGTGGTTATATAAAATGGCTCCCTTTGGAAAGACTGAGGGAAGGATGTACAGGAGCTCTTTGTGCTGTTTTGCCACCTTTTTGTAAGTCGGAAATTACGTCACAATAAAAGGTTAAAAAAATAATCAGAGACACAAAGATGTGAGCAACAGAGTCTTCAACACCGAGTAACAACGTGACAAGCTGGAAACAATCGAAACGCCCATAAAGATGGCTAAGTCTGCGATTCTACAAAGTGAAACACAACACAGCTATGAAAAAATGGTGCTGATACAGTTCTGTGTCACACTGGAAAATCCTGTCCCCTGGTGACAAGGCAAGAAAGCCAGGTTAGTTGCACATGATGTCATGGGACCTGTAGTTTCCTTTGGGGATGGGGTCTGAGGTGGTTCGTATCTATTTCTGTGGACTTCCCACACGTTGCAAGCTTTCACCAACGAGTGGCTGTTACCGTCATAATCAGAACAGAAGAGCTGTTCCAGAAAATGGACCTTGCTGACAACTCTTTTGAGGGAGCCTCGCGTAGGTCAAGAGCCCGGGATGCTGTGCTGCTCACAGACTGGCCCCTTGCCAGGCCTCCCTACTTAGCAGAAGCTGCAGGGGCCACCTGAGGGGTCTTGCTTTGGGGGATGCTGTGTTCCCTTCCCGGGCAATCCTTTGCTGCCTGTCAAGAGAGGCATCTGAAGCACGATTTCAGGGAAGCTGGGACATCAGGAGGCAGGGCAGGTGACAGAGGGGACACCCAGAAATGGCAGATTGACTGAATCCACACTGACTCAAAGCCATGACTGTGGGATCCTCACAACCGCCCTGACAGGACGTGGGTGTTGGTACTGACACTTGGCAGAGGGGAAAACAGAGGGTCTGCGTGGCCAAAACAGAGGGTCTCCCGTTGGTCGTCGGAACCGGGGTGAGAACCAGTGTCTTCCTTCTGCCCAGGGCGTTTTCAATCCTCCTACAAATTCTCACTCTACCTGTGCTGACCACCAAGGCAGAGGAAAAAGCCAGAGTGGGAGAGGGAAGCCAAAGACCCCACAGGATGACTGTGTTCCGTGGCGAGCACTCTGGGATGACACTCAACCTCTTCACCAAGCTCGTAAGAACATTCCAGATCGGAGCCCAGCCCATCCACCAGATGAAGTTCCTGAGCAGGTAAGTGGACAAACATCCAGGTCAACTCTTGAGTCTGGACAGAAGAAAATATTCCAAATGCATCTGAGGCCTAAGAGAGGTCTGAAGGTCTGAACCCGCGGGGTCAGGAGGAGCCAACGGGGTTTCTTTCTCCTGGTAGGACCCAAGTTTGACTTTTGTGTGGATTTACTGGCGTGCTGAAGGCAAAGTTCTTCAGCTGGAGGTTTGCAGAGGCAGCAGTAATACCCACTTCAGGCCCAAGCGAACAAGAATGGTTGACTCCTGGGTAGGGGGCAGCGGCCGCAGCCAACATCTCTTGTAGGGAGGGTGTGGCTTGGGGCTTCGGGGGCCCCCTCTGGCAGGATGACACATGAACTGTAATCTGCACGACCCACCAGAGTCCCCAGAATGAACGGACCAGGCCTAAGGCTCCCGAAGGAGGCAGAGACCCAAGCACAGGCTTTGTAAGGACTCAGCTGAGACTCACGGAGCAAGAGCTCATTGTCTGCCCCCCCGCCCCGCTCCCCACATCATCAGACGGAGAAAGTTGGGGACACTGCTGCCCGCGCCACGTCCCTCCTCCTTAGATGGCCAGAGAACACTCTCTCTTCATCTCTACTTTCACGTCCTTTTCCTGCAACCCACAGCTTGGACAATACTTTTCTGTGCAACCCGGCACCGCCCCCCACAAAGTTTCACGAAACGATACTTAGTCCACAATTGTAACCCATTTTTAGTTATTTTTTAAAAAGGCCGCTGCACACCGACAAACTGGTCTCACGGATCATGAACCGTTTGTGACCGTGGTTTGAAGAGCAGAGGTCTAGCAGCGCTAACGTTTACTGAAGCCACGCCGGGTGCCGGACGCCATCCTCACAGTTCCGGTCACGACTCTCATTCAATCCTCGCCTTGACCTTGTGATTTAAGACAGCCTCCCTGGTTTGACAGGTGAGATCACGGAGGTTTAAGTCAGCGAAGGCCCAAAGTCACACTTGAAGGATGTCGCTGAGCAGGGCCTTGAACCAGAGACTGCGTGGGGCCGGGGCGTAAATGCCTGGTCACCAGGCTACGTAAGCTCAGCAGCAGAGATTCGGGGAATCCTTATGTCCACAGATCAGGACATGTGCTTCCCCCAGGGGCTTCTGCAAACACTCCTCCTTGGCTCCCGTGTGCACGGGTGGACCCCTGGGGGCGACTCCCGACTTGCTAGGATCCTCACGGCGGTCATGCCACCGAGGACTTGTTTCCTGAGGGAGAGGGTGGGGGGGATGAAGTCTCCACTCGGGGACAGCAGACTGGCCAGCGACTGGTTTCCGTGTCACTGTGAAGGCTTTATATCCACTGAACCCCTCGGTGCAGAACCCAGGTGGACAGATGAAATGTGGAGGATTGCCGGCCAGACTAACAGTGTGGCTCCCCGTCAAACCAACAGGCTTTTCTTGTTTGCTCAGCATCATTTGCTGGGGAGGCTGTGGGTGGTGAGGGGGAGAGGGGTTCCTGGTCGGCCCACCCCACCCAGCACCACGTGGGACCGTATCACTGGCAGGCATCAGGGACCAACCACCCCCGGGGGACCCCTGCACGCCCCACGGGGACTCTCGGACTTGAGCGCGTGTCAGTCTCCTGGAGGGCTGTTCAATCCAGACTGCTGGATTTCTGGTTCGGTAGGTCCGGGGCGGGGCCTGAGAATGGGCATTTCTAACAAGTCCCTAGGTGATGCTGACACTGCTGGTCTGGGGACCACACTCGGAAGCGCACGGCCTCAGGGCACCACAAGCAAGAAGATCCTTGGGAGGGATTCTAGCAAGATCTTCCTCTCTCCCCATTTCTTTGGTATTTAAGGACCCCTTCTATGTTGAGACCCCTGGCTCAGTTGGGTGGCTCACCCTTGGGGCTGATGCACTTACAAGCCCCGAGAGGAGAGGAACTTAAGGCCCGTTAGCCTGGCTGGGGGAGTCCAATGCAGCCTCCGGAAGCCTCCGGGTTCTGGGTGATGCCCGCCTCCCACAGTTCTTAGTCCCCCTCAGCAGACAGATCCCCGCAGCAGGAAGGTGGCTCATAACTTTCTTGGCGGCCGAGCCCGAATGAGAAAGAACTGGTCATTCCAGGTGTCTCGCTTTGGTTCTTCCGAGACGAAGTATTCCGCAGAAGAAACGGTGACACATGACTGCCACCCAAACTGATTTTGCGGGCACGAGGTCACCAAGCCTGGGCCCAGAGGCGGAGGTCTGCCTGGATGGAGGCCTATGCATGTTCAGCCCGGTTGCTAGGAGCACACGCCTGAGGTCGCCAGGCGGGGAGGAGTCACCTAACCCAGCTCGCCACTTCACCTTCCCCTTTGTCTTTCCCTGCCACGCTCCAGGGCCCACGCTCTGAAAGACCACGGCTGCCACGGGCTCAATGCCCAGTGCGCACCACCCAGCGCTGTCGGGGCGCCTGTGCCGGAGCCAAAAGCCGGGGCCACCTTTGTGTGGAGACCTGTCCTCTGTCCTCAGCCATCTGGGAAGACTGGGGGGTGCTCAGGGATGCCCGTTTTTTCCTGTGTGGGTGCCAGGCTGCGGGCCGATCACCCCACAGCCCCATCCCTAGTCACTGAGCTCCCGGCAAAACGTCTCCCGTCTTCGATGAAAGTGAGCGAGGAAAACCACAGGGAACCCGGGGTTTTCCTCTCTTCCGAGGGCAGCATTTCCCTCTGGCTGAAGGGCTCGGGAACATTCCTGCTTTCAGCCACAGGGCTTGTAAAAGCCCAGAGGTAGAATCGTACAGGATGTCGAAAGCAGCCTTGTTCTCTGGGAAGGATATGCATAGGACGCTCAGGTTTAAAGGATGAATTTCTATGTTTAGGACTCAATAAAAAAATAAAATCAGTATGTTTTCAGCACTATCTACTGCATTCCTCAGACAGTCCATGGGAAAAAGAACCAACCTGGGTCACTTCAAAAAAAAAAAGTTCCTTGAGGATGGAGTGTTTGGAGGGCATCCAAATATGCAAAAACATTCCCCCGGCAGGAGGACCAGAAGCAGCGCTGCCTCCCAAGGGACGGACGCCTGAGGGGCGGGAGCGGGCCAGAGCCCTCAAAACGGCTCCAGTCACAGCCACACTTCTTCACACACCTCAGTGAACCGTTAAAAAGGGAAAAAAAAAAAAAAAAAAGGAGCCCATGGGAAACAAATGCTATAAACTAGATTTCAACACTAGATTAAAAACACAACAACAACAACAAACCCGCTTCAGACCTCAGCCTTGACTTAGGGCGTCAAGAGAACAGGAGAGGCAAGCCGGGGTCGACTGCCTTGGGGACAGCCGTGGAGTTCTCTGGTGACATGGGACGGATGAGGAGGAGCTCCTCAAAGCGCTGGAATGCTCTGTTGGAGGTTTCCAGCGCCTTCCTCCGGCTCGACGCTGCTTTCTGCTGGGTGCGCAGAGGGAAACGGTCTCTCCCCCGTGCCGGGCGCTCCAGCAAACTCTGCAGACGGGAAGGTGTAACCTGGGATTCAGGCGGCAGAAGCCAAACAAGAGGCTGGGGCAGGGGTGGGCAGGCTCGGTCAAGGGCGGTTGGCTAACGCGTCCTTAAAAACAGCACAGCGGACACCTCGTGCAAGCGGAGGAACAGAAATAAATATCCTTTAAGAGCCACGGAACAGAGGCCCTACGCAGCCAGCGCGCCTGGCCCGGACGATCGGCTCTCCCTGAAGGCAGCACTGTGAGAGAGCATGGCTCAATGAGAACAGGTTTTGGAAAAATTTTATTGCATTTTGTTTCCATGTGGAAGCACGGACAGAAGTGAAAAGAGGCAGCATGTTCCACTTAACTGTTCATGGAAAAATCACATGGCTCGATGCGCTTCCTCCCTATCCTGGATTGGGTTTCATAAACCTTATCCCCTACCCCACCCCAAGCACAGGCTAAAAAAGGAGGTTTGTGGTGATCACTTATAAAAAACCAAATCCACGTGTACGAATTCACAGATGGTCAGTCCTCTGATTTCTGGGACTTCTGCATTGGCTGGGCCCTCCCTGTCCCTCGGCCTCCTCATCTCCCCACTCTCTTCCGGCCTTCCTCTTAGAAGGGGGATTTCACAGGGGAAGTGCCTCCAGGGGGCAAGGCCGGTTCCCGGGAGCGGGGTGGCCATCCGCCAGTTTTCGGAAGTCTGGGGGCCGTGATGCCGACCTTGCATCCCCGTCAGCCCCAGGCCAGGACGACGGCCTCCCAGGTTAAAATACAGGTAAGACATGGCTACGTGCACATGTAGGTGTCTAAAACATCAGAAAGGGAACCCGCTTTAGAGATTTACAAAATGGGGTGGAGGAGGTTCACGCGCGGGGGGATGTGGCCGTGTCACTCAGCATTAGCGCCGCTAACCAGCCACCTTGCGGGGAGGGGGAGGGGTGCTAAGAGTAAGCAGCCGTGACAAAGGAAACCTGAAATCGCATGATTTGTTTTCTCCTCTTGACTGTGTAAGGCATTTAGAGCTGGAAAAACGTCTCTCCTTCACACTCTTCCAAATAATCAGCAGGAATATAACTGGTGATTCGGAATACAAATAAGACCCCTTTGATACCCCCCCCCCCACCAAAGTCACTCAACACACCCAAGCCCATGGAGTACAAGGAGGCAAACCATGTCCACATTGGGGGATAAGGCCGCGGAGCCAAGGGCCCTTCTTAGGCTCCAGCCCTGATCCTGCCCCTTGCGGCCACAAGAGGTAAGCATCCGTCTTCGGTGATGTTTTAAGTCCCACGGGGGCGCCTGCCACGGCCTCCTGGGCAGCAGGAGGTCACGGCCCCCCCGCCTCTCCTACACATCCCCCACCAGGCGTCCGGGCTGGTCCATCCGCACACCAGCCAGCCGCTCCCTCAGTTAGTCGAGGCGGGCATGGCCCGGAGACCGCACCCTCCACGTTAGTCAGGCCAGACAGACAGCAGAGAGGAAACCAGAGGCCAGAGAAGTGATTTTTAAAAAAGGAAAAAAAGAAGAGCAGCTTCGGTCACCAAAAAATAGAAAGGATGATCTCTTAAAAATAAAACATGGGGACTTTTTTTTTTTTCTCTGCAATGCTCAGCCATTTTACTTGAGACATTAAAAAAAAAAGTTTGAGAGTAGTTGGTTTGCTTTTTTTTTTCGGTTACACATTCATGAGAACGGATGGGACGGTAGTGCTGTGCTGTGTGTCTGGGCGGCAGTGCTGGTCCTTCAGACCACATACTGGTATGGGTCTGCCTTCCCTTGGTCTGGCGTGGCAAAGGGGCTGGCCCAGCCTAGAGAGAAGGGGTGGCCAAAAACGGCTTTCATGTTCATCCATTTTGTTTTTTTAGCCCATCTTCTCTCTTCCTTTTTCAATTGTTCTATTCCCTGAAAACAAGAACAATCATACTTTCAGTCAAGCACTTTATTGCTGTGGTTTTTGGGGAGGGATGTCCATTAGCTTGAGGTGAATGAAGTCAATGCTTCCTTTTAAAGCCATAGAGCTGCCTACATCGTACATTTTTCTTCTCCTTCTCTCATCGAAAGTGTCAAAGGAAAAAAAAAAATTTGGTGGGGGGAGTGGGGGTATGTGGGCACATATTTACAAGTCCCTCCAGGAAGGGAGGGGAAAGTGAGCAAATCCACAGGCCGCTGAGCCAGGATTCCTACAGGCATGTGGATCCGGGGTGTTTTGCTAAGTGAAGGAGCCACATCTACGCAGACTGGGCTCCGGCCTGGTGCTGGGCCTGGCTGTGTGTGGGGCTGCTGGGAAGGCTTTGGGGCAAGAAGCCTCAGAGCTGGAAGGGGCTCGGGATCGTGACAGCCAATGCTGGCCTTTAATTTGGGTAGGTTCAAGTTTGACACGACTATGACCACTTTGCAGACAAAAAAAAAAAGGAACAAATGAAATGACCGCTCTGGCACTGTGGTCCCACCAGCCTGGGAGGTCAAGAAGCCCCCAGCCTAGCGGGGCGGGCAAGGCAGACCTGAGAAGGTCGACCAGGAGTCAGAGACCGTGGGTGAGGGGAGAAGCCACCACAGAGGAGGAAGGAAAGGGATTAGTAGAGGTTAGAGGGGCTGCCTGGACAGACAGCCAGCCCCAGACATGGCAAAGGTCTTCCTAGTGCTCCTCTGGGAAGACTCGAGACCAGAGGCCACCTCGGTGGTTGTCCAGAGCCTGGGCTGTTCCCCCCACTGAGTCGCACAGGAAAAGCAGGCTGGGGAGGGAGCCCGTTCCCTCCCTTCTCCCCTCTTCCGATGGAGCTGGTCAGCAGGCAGGGCCTGAGGATGTGCCCTTGCTCGGAGAACAGGAGAGAAGGGGCCTGGCAGGAGCCTGGCCGAGGGTCTGTCTGCCGCGGTCTCTGGTGAGGACGAGGAACCGGGAGGAGTCAGGAGGGGCCAGCCTAACTCAAGTCTCTGTTCAGGGCCAGGGAGCTGGGAGGGTCCAGGCCAAGGGGAAGACACGCTTTCCCCAGACACGCCCTTCCTTCTTTTCTGCTTTCCTTTCCAACACAATTCCCTTTAGGAATGGCCTGGAAGGAGAAGAACAGCTAGGGCCAGGGCTGTGTGTGTTTTCTTTCTGGCTCCCCCAGACCTCGGCCCGTGTGACCTGGCCGCAGGCAAGAGTGGGCCGGATGGTCACCTCTGGGTTCCCTGTGGCTCTTAGGCAGAGAAGCTGGTCACACCTACTGTTGGACACACAGCCGGGTCTACACTGTTGGCTACTATTTTTACAGAAACTCTTACAATGATATTATTATAAAAGATGAAAAAGTTGCTCAGAGCCCCCCCCCGCCCCATTCTAAACCATCGGGAATTCCCACGGATCCAAAAGATGGTGGCTTGGCGGCCAGGGAGTGCCAAACCCCGGATTTTCCACACCCGCAGGGAGGGGCCTGGGTGGCAGTGGCAAGGAGTCTGTCTCCCTACGAGCCTCCATCTGATGCTGACTAATCTGCAGGCCCAAAGCCGCCCCACAGGGCCTTAGATGACTGCCACCTGCCACCTGAGGGGGACCTTGGGAAGCCAGGAGGAGTGCCAAGAAGGGCCCAGGACCTCATGCCTCTCCTCCTCATACCAAACTAAGTGCTGCCCCTTCCTCCCGGGCCTCCTCACCTGGAGCCCAGAGCCAAAAAGAAAGAAAGGCCCACATCACAGCAATGGACTGACCACCTTGAGACTTTTGGACACTTAGGACAGACAGGTGGCTGTGGCACCAGGGGATTGGGCTCCAGTCCTGCCCAGCCAGCAGCCTCGAAGTTCCCAGCGAAGGAACTGTGGGTAGGGTGGAGGTAAGGGTTGGGGCAGGGGGGAAGGGCAATAGACGAGGACCAGAGCCAGACCAAGCAAAGGTACCCAATGGCCAAGTGAGTGCTTGTGGCCCACAGCTCAGGGATGCTTGAGGCAGGCTGTTTCCTGACTCTGCCCTCTGGACCTACGCATGGAGTCACCTACTCCAGGAAGTTGACCCTGCCCATTTCAGCTGGATTCAGGCCCCCTTTGTCCATCATCCTCTCTCCAGGCCTGTAGTCCTCAGATGGGAAGGGTGTCCCTGTGCCCAGTAGAGTGCCTGACACAGCACAGTGTGTAACAGAACCATCATGGGAAGAGGGAAGGACTTTTGGCAAAGGGCGCCCTTCACCAAGGCTGCTAGGTTCCATTCCTGGTGTGACCTGCTATGCCGGCCGCAAGGGAAGGCGTGTGTGTGTGTGTGTGTGTGTGTGTGTGTGTAAGATCCAGTGTCACTGCAAATGGAGGGATGTGGCCTGCACACCTCGCACCTGGGCCTTGGTCACTGGGCTCCCAGGTCTGGCCTGCATGCAGCCCTCCCAGCAGCACCTGCCCTGGGTCCTCCCCCAAGCCCAGGAGCGGAGGTGAGGGGGCAGGCTGCCCGCTTACCGTTTCATCTGTGCAGATGGAGTGCACCTGGGTCCCAAACATCACAGATGTGAAAATGAGAAAGAGCAGCCCCTCAAAGCACAGCAGGATGAGGAGGATCACTGTGGTAGGTGGTGAGAAGGAGCTGCACTCTGAAAGAGAAGGGTCGTGTGGGACTTGGAGCTGCTACCCATTGCCCGCTGTGCGCCACTCGATGTCCCCAGGGCTCCCGCCCTGCCTCCAGCCCCGCAGGACCCGGTTCCTCCTGGGTGCCATGTGTCCCTGGCCTCCAGGCCAGGGAGGGCACCATGCTGCCTCACATCTGGCTGCACCAGCACTCCCTCGGGGAAGCCCTTCTCCACAGGCCAGGTGCCTCCTGGGGCTTCCCCTCCTAACACCTCTTAACTGCTGCTCTTTTCCTGGCCAGTGTCTGTATCCTGCTGCCGTGCACAGTGCCCAGCACATGGAAGGACCCAGAAAAGCCTCAAGGCTGAGGCATGAAGATGAAGCCAGGGGGAGCCTCCTTCCCTCAGACAGCACAACACAGGCTGGACATTCCTGCACCTCTGCCTGCTTCTGGGGGACAGGAAAGGGCAGGTCCAGAGGATCACTCAGGGGTTTTGGGATTCAAAGTCTATGAGGGGGCAGTCTGGCTACTGGGCTTGGCCCTGAGCTAGGGGTGAAACAAGCCCCCTGGGAAACGCCCCTCTCAGGAGCATCTGCATCACTGAGACGGTCAGTCCAACCGGACAGCCGCCTGGCCAGAGCAGCTGCTTTCGATCTCCCGGCCTCTCTCTGAGCCCAGGCTGCCAGGGGGGTGTGACCTGAAATAAGTCCTTGTCCCTGTCCAGGCCTCCACCCCCTCCTCCTAGAGCAGCAAGGTTTGACCAGATGTGTGGTTCTGTTTTCAGCACCAGAAGCCTCTGTCTGGACCAAGTCTAAATCAGAAGCACCCCCAACTGGAGAGAAAAGCCGAGGGAGCTGTGGGAGACGGTGGGGGGGGGGGACTGAGGGAATGGGGATGACACTGGGAGACGGGGACCTGATCCCAGCCAATCTCCTGCCCCCGCTGACGGCTGCCTGGGCCTGTCACAGCCCGGCTTGTGGTGCATGTTTCTCGTTGCCCCAGGGTGCAGGCCTGTTGCCCTGGCTGGAGGGGTCCGATCTGGGAGGGCTGGGCTGGGCTTCCCTGGGCTTTGGGAACTCAGGGAATCTGGGATGCCCTGCCGCCTCCGTCGCGGGAGCTTCACCACAACGGGCCTGGAGACACAGCGCTGTCCAGGTGGTGAGGTGAGCCACATCTCATCCAAATGCCTTTATCTCCTCACGCTTCCCTCGGAACTCAACAATGCCTGCGGACACTTTCCCCTCTGGCTTCCTTGCTGGCAGGGCCTGGGTGGGCTGGCCCCCGTCGGCTCCAGGTGTGGCAGCCGCCTGCCTGGCCGCTGGGTGGGGTGATGGGCAGAACGAGGGTTCCACAGTCAGGCAGACACAGCAGGGTGAGGATCCTGGAGCCGACTTCCCACCATGAGCTCTTGCTAAGATGCCCCCACTAATAATCTGTGGCCCCTGCATCTTTCCTGTCCCGCACCCCGTGGAATCATGTTTGTTCCTGTCCTTGCTTGCTGTCTGCCTTGCCCACACCTGCAGCCCCAGGAGGCCGGGGCTTTGGCTCCCTGCTGTACAACCAGCCTTGCAGTGGTGCCCGATAACACAGGACTGTGGGCACATGGCTGGGGCTCTCTGCGCTTTAGTTCTCCCTTCGGCTGGGTGGCGTGGCTGAGAGCTCACGAGAACCTCCGCACAGGTCGGCCCGGGCCCAGCATGAGCACACGGCCGGTGCCCCCTGGATGGAGGCGCCTTGCCGCTTCCTTCCCCACCTCGGCTGCCCCGGGGCTGGGGCAGGAGGCAGAGCCCGGCGCCGTGGCCTGCTCTCCATCCCCACCCAGCTACACGGACCCTTCCCCTCCTGGGCTGGCCCCTGGGGACTACGAATGGAGTTGGGGAGGCAGGAACCAGACCCAGGAAATGTACAACTACCACTCTACCCTTCGTTAAACCTCAACTCAAAGCGCCCTCATTCTGGGGACACCCCCTTCCCTTCTTACACAAGCTGGATGTGAGACAGCTCGGCCACGGCTGAGCAGTCACGGTAGTCGCTGTCACACTGGGCCAATCGCAGGCTTCCACTCTGGGGACTGTCCTCCTAGCCTAGCGGCCACAGGCACCACTATCTCGACCCTCTTCCATCAGGAATCTTGACCGAAGACCACCAAGAACTCTTAGGGAGGACCCTGGGCCCCGGGGTCATTGAGGCAGGGCTGGAAGAGCCCGCTCCAGACTGGGGCTTGAAGCACGGCCCTCCTCTTAGACGTGTGAGCTTGGCCACCGACTAGACCCCTGCGAGCCCCAGCTTTTGTCACCCACTAAGTGGGAGCCTCTCTCCTGCCCTGCGGGCTTGTCGTAAGGTTGAAGTAAGGCGCTGCTCACCAAGCCCCGTGCACCCCAGCTGGCTCTCAGCGCTCAGTACTGACATGGCCCGTCAGCTGTGCTCCGAAAACAGAGACCTTCTGCCTCATAGACGGTCCAGGGCACACTCATCACTGCCTGAGTCTGTTAACCCGACAGCGGTGGGTGGGGGGCAGGGGGCGACGGGTTGATGAAACGTCCTTGTCAGACTCCACTGCCAAGTTGCCAAGGCCACGTCTGGAGTTGGACTGGATGGCCAGGGCCTAGCAGGGTGTGTGCACTCGCAGAACATTTACCCAGGAAAGTGCTGGGGCCCTGCCCAGCTCTGCAGCTTGACCTTCCCCGTCTGGCTGGTACCAGAACTGCAGCAGTCACAAAAACTGGGAGGCACGGTGACACCGACTGAACCGTGTCACCCGCAAAATTCACAGGTGGGAGCCCCACCCCCCATGTGATGTTATTTGGAAATGGGGCCTTTGGGAGGTGATGAGGGTTACGTGAGGTCAGGAGGGGGGTCTGTGGTGTTTTGTCATGGCAGCCCCAGCTGACTGAGACTCATGGGGTTCTCCTCCCCTAGGTGGGGCCAGGCCAGGCCGGGCAGGGGGC
Organism: Leptonychotes weddellii; assembly: GCF_054177405.1. NCBI lineage: Eukaryota > Metazoa > Chordata > Mammalia > Carnivora > Phocidae > Leptonychotes > Leptonychotes weddellii. The sequence goes on from NC_138369.1 coordinate 12,038,076, forward strand.
AGGTCGGGAGCTAGAGATCCCATCCTTCCCACAGCCTCCCCAGTTCTGGGGAACAAGAACAGCAAGCTAGTGCCCAAGAAGACAGTACGTACAGGAAGAGCGAGGTTCTGAAGGGTGGTGCAATGGAAAAGGAGGCCCATGTAATGCTTCTGCTCAAGATGTTTGTCTCAAGGACTGAGTGTGCGTGTGTGAGCTCTCGCCCAGCACGTGGCCTCTCTTAATTCCTCCAGCATCTATTAAAATTTTTTTCTCTTCTCTCTTATTTTTATTCTTCTTTAAAATCATAAAACTGCATTTGTTTTCCCAGCATCTATTTTTTCCCTCAGGGTCTGTGTGGTCTCCTGGCTGGAGTTCCTTCCTCAGCGTTTGTGCGTGAAATGGATTCCACTAAAGCAGGAAGGAGCTGCTCTGCGATCTCAGTGTGGCTTGGTGAAGAAGCAGTTAAAAAACACCCACAGAAAACAAAAGTTCAGAATGGAGTTCTGTGAGATTGGAATGAAATGACTTTTGGTTAAAGTGCCTCTTCTTCTTTTTTTTTTTTAAGTAGGCACCACACCCAGCGTGGAGCCCAACGTGGGGCTTGAACTCACGACCCTGAGATCAAGAGTCGGACGCACTCAACCAACCGAGCCACCCAGGCGCCCCTAAAGTGCCTCTTCTTAAAGACAAGGAGACAAAGGTTCTCTCCCTGGCAAGGCTCCCGTGCCCTGGGACGTGCTTCTTGCGGGGCACGCTTAGGCTAGAGGGTCTGTCCAGCTCACTACTTTACCTGTGGAACTGACTTTAGGGGGCTGCTTTTTTTCATGAAGCGAGATTCGGGCCTCTGCTGTCCCTTCCCTGGTCAGTCCGTAGGCTTGCAGCAGATCTAATAAAATGGGGTTGGCCCCTGGCACCATGACACAAACCAAGAGCCCGCCCCCCGTGGGTCGCACACTGTCCCTTGGAGCAGGATGGGGAGTTCTGGCACATACTCACTTGTCCAGTCTTCTTCAAAGCAGTGCAGAAAGTGGAATCCCACCATGATGAGGGCGTGCAAGGAAATGAGAGCTATGTACATCTGAAACAGGAAAGCAGGGCAGATGCCGTTGTTGTGAGAACCTTCTGACGGTGCGGGCTCCTGGGACAGGGGTGCTCAGGACCTCCCATCCCGGAACACTCAGTAAGGCTGAGGGCTGACTGGGAGAGAGCCAGGAGGCCTCTGGTGATTCCCCTAGGGGTCTCCCGCCCTGGCTCTGGGACCAAGGTGAGTGTGTGTCGAAGGAGAGACAAGCGCCCGTCGCCGGGTGTGACCTGGGCTCTAGGTGGGCCAGGGCGTTCCGGGCCGGTGGCTGCCCTGCACTTGAAAACTCAGGGTGCTGACTGCCAAGGGCTCTTCCAGCCCTCTTGCTAAATCTCTACCTACCTGCAGCTGAGGGAGGGCTTGCAGTCACCACCAAAACTGGCTTCTGTAGCTACTTAGCCTGGACACTTTGGGTGGGAGCCCAGCACACAGCCCTTGCTTAGAGACGATCGACTTGAGCCAATGTGCTAGGTGCTCAAGTGGAGGGCTTAGGAACAGGCACTTGTTGAGCCCAGGAGCGCTCTGGCGGGAAGGCGGAGGCCTACACGGCCAGGCAAAACTCCGAACCAGCAGCACAAGACACTGCAAGTGCCGAGAATTTTCGAAGGACCGAAGCGCTCCGTTGCTCCACGGAGGGTGGGGCAGGCCTGGGAAGCTGACTTACTGTAAACAGGACGAAGTACTTCTGGTTGTTCTCGCCGACACAGTTATTGACCCAGGGACAGTGGTGGTCCATCTTCCGAATACACCGCTTACAAACGCTGAAAGGGCCCATAAGGCAGACCTTCAGGGGTGTCCTCACGGCGGCAGGGGCCCGAGGAGAGCAGAGAACCTACCCCCCAGCTCTACTCCGAGCACAGGGCCTCCTCGGGCACTGCCTGGTGGACTGCTGGGGGTGTGGCAAAGAGCCTGGAAGGCGGGGTCAGGACCCCCAGGGTCCCACTCATTCCCAACAGGGGACAGTCATTGGTCAACAAGGCCCCTTCTCTTGTTTGACATGAAACAGGGTGGCACCGAGGGGCTGAGCAAGAGGCTGCTCTCTGGTGCTCACAGTGAGCCGCAAGCTGGTTTACTGAGAGGATAGAGCGAAGAGGCGGTTTACAGAAAACAGGTACTCCCAACTTCCCCCAAACACCCAAAATCCGAGGGCCAGGGGCCAGCTGGGAGGGCGTGGCTGACCGCAGAGGGCGCTGGGAGAGGAAGAGTGGGCTCAAGGGCAGGATGTCTTGGCGGCAGGAAGTGCCCCTCAAGAACCTTTCAGCTGGAAAGTAACCACCACTTAGCTGCAAAAGCAGAATGCATTTGAGCTTAAGTGTTGATCAGAAATCCCATTAATTTGCAAATTGCTAACTTGTAACTGGGCTCCTTTTGGGACTGGGACTGTTTCAAGCTTATCCGACAGCAAACATCCCTTTTTGGAAAAAATAATCTGAAACAGGAGTGCAGGTTCCTGGGGGCTTGAAAGCACCTACTCCCCAAACTCGGGTTTAGACACACCCCTTTGCCAACAGATAGCCTCACCAGATATGGGTCCTGTCTCAATTTAACATAGGCTCCTTGAAATGATCTTGGGGGTGTCATTTGTTCAAAACAGTTTTAAATACTGTAAATATAAGCCCGGGAATAATACAATTAAAGTGTTTTCTGTTTTGAAAGCCCCTTGGCTCACACCAGCTTTTCTTTCCACTAGTTTTCACAGCTAACTTTATCTCAGGTTCTGGGCTGTGGCGGGTGGACCCTGGTGGAAGGGCTGTGTCACGTTCCGGCGTGGGGAGCTCACACCTGCCAAGCTCTGGCTGGCCGCCCGTCCGGGCAGGGAAAGCACAGGAGGAGCTCTCCTGGGAGTGGAGGTGAGCTGCTCCCCAGACTCCAGGCCAGGAAGCACAGACCACTCTGAAGGAGAGCCCCACGGCTAGGCCATGGCCAACTCGGAGCTGCGGGCTCATCCACACCCCAAGGAGGACGTGCAGCCTTTTCTGAGCAGGGCGTGAGCTTTGGTGGTAAGGTAGGCCTGGGCCTGCTGAGCTACCTTGGTCAGAATGGCCAAACTTGGAGCCTCGGGTTCCCCATCCACAGAAAGTGTTGTAAGGACAAGGTGAGGACTGATTGTGGGGGCCTGGCCAGTCTCCACCCTGGTTCTGTTCCACAACTTCGAAGGTCCTCACTAATATAGGGGGGAATGGGCACATCTCAGAGAGGCTGGCCCAGCTCTAGAATCTCCCTGGGAGCCAGGAGGGCAGGGGAAGAAGAGGCATGAAAGGGACACAGACAGAAATAAAGAGAAAGTCAGGTACCCGTCTCTCTGTGTGCATGTGTTACTAATTAAAAAAGTACATATGAATATGTATAGTATAGATTTCAATTAATAACACTTGTTCCCAGGATATAATTTTAAGAGTACAGACAAGTAGAGAGTGAAGACTGAGCCGCTCCCTGCATCCTGGGCCTCAGCCACCAGGCCCCACGTTCCCTCTGCAGAGCCACCTTGCACGTCCTTCCTCAGCTCTGGGATCTTAGCTCCCTCCCAATCTGAGGACCAAACTCCCAAGGTTAAGCCCCTCCCTGCCCCAGGCTCCTGAGCCCTTTCTCCTCCATCTGTGCCTCCTTCTGCAAGGGGTTTCTAGTGGGTGCTCTGAGGCAGTGTTTGCTCAGCAGCAGAGAGCTGCCAAGTGGCCTGACATCCTCTGAAAGCCGCCTGAGTTTCAACGAGCTCTCAAGCAAATCCATCCTTTGCTCTCCTCCCAGCCTCTAAAGAGCCCCGGCGTGCACCCCAGGAAGTGGGTTTCACGGTGGGCTACGTGTCACTGGGCGGCCACGTCAGAGTGCCTCCTCCTCCTCCAGGGAGCAGGGACAAGCGAGCAGAGCCGCTGAGAGTAGAAGTTGGCCCAGAGTGCCCGGCTCTGAGCTTCCTGTCTGCAAAGGCATGCAGTATTGTTCAGAAGCTGGCTCTGGGGCCAGGCGGGGTGCATGTGGGTGGGGAGTCCATCCATGAGCATGGTGAGGGCCCCGATCAGGCACCGTCTCACACACGGCTCACAAAACCACCTGCCCAAATGGTTCTACATTTGGGGCTTGGAGAACACCAAGGGCAAGGCCTGCCCGTGTCCCGCCCACCTGCTCCACCTTGGGCCCTATCCATCCTGAGGAAGAAAAAATGTGGGCCTCCCACAACCCCGGATACCCCAGTGGGGAATCGGTCACCTCAGAGCCAGCCCTCTTCCCACTCCCAGAGGCTGGGTGGGCAGCGGGGCTCCAAGGTGTCCCCTCCCCAGACACGGGCCCTTTCCCTCTCTCCTCTCTGGGGCTCCTTACTGCTCTTTCCTTCCTGTGAGCACCAGCCCTCTCCTGAGCCTCCTCTTGGGCACCCCTCGCTGCCCCTTTGCGAGACGCTTTGGGCAGGTGCGCTCCTGGGGCTCAGGCACCGCGGGCTGGGAGCACGTCCCAAGCTGCAGGAACAGTCGCTGCAAAGACCGAACATCTTCCACGGAGGCATCTTTTGATGTCCCTGCCTTTAGGGTTTCCTGAGCCCCTTCTGTGTTTTTAAATCAATGTTCTAGAAGAAGGCAATGCCCCTCCTTTCCCTCTTCCTCCAGGTTCCCTGCCATTTTTCAGGCCCCGAAGTACTTCCTTCAAAAGCTTGGTACAGCCTGACAAGCTCATTGGCTCACTCAGGCTCTTGGTTCTCAGGCCCCAAAGTTGCTGGCTGGGGCTCTTGCCCAAGCCTGGGTGATGGCCCACTGTGGAAACATAGCTGTGTCCCCGAGGGCCTGCGTCTCCCCCTACAGAGACACTTACCAAACTGTATCGGGGTGGAAAAGTGCACCTGCCCTGCCTGAGCGGGAGGCCCAAGGGTCAGGGCCACGTCTAATCCACCGCTACGGCCCAGGGCCAGGCCCAGGACCTCCTTAGCAAGGGGGAGCTGAGTGCAGTCCCTGAAGCTACAGATGGGGAAAGAGCAGGCCTGCGAAGCGGCTCCATCGCATCAGACTGGGACGCCCGGCAGGGCACGAGCAAAGAACAAAGCTAGAGGGCACCAGGTGGACCCTGCTCCACGTCCAGGTTTTCACCCCACACCTCCTGCAAAAAAGCCTCTACCACATCATGGTCCCAGCTCTGCAACAATGTTGGGTGAGGAAGCCTGGTGCGGCGGCGGCGGAGAGAACACTGCTCTCAATCCCCATGTGGGGCCCTGGGCAAAGCATCTTAGCTTCTCCGAACCGCGCTCTGCAGAATTAGTCCCCATCTCCCAAGGTTAGAGATGATGTAGGTAAAATGCTTTAAAAACAATACTAGCGCTACATAAATTTTACTGGTGGTCACAACCATGAGAGAGACAACATAAGAATCTGGCAGGGACCCTAAGCCATCCGTGACTGTCTCAGCCTCAGCGTGTTTGTGGGGGTGGGGGCTTTGGGGAGGGGTGTGAGGCTTTGCCAGGGGCACAGGTCGCCACCTCTTTGTGCAAGAGCAACCTAACCCTTAAGCCCAACACCATGGCTGTCCACGTTAGCATGAATGGCTCCCTCTCCAGGATTTCCACAGGCCTCCATGGTCCTCAATGCCAGGACGAAAGCAGCCCGGCGTTCCAGAATGCCTCTCGGTGGAAAGAAGACGCACCCACACACCACCGGGCTGGAAGGAACATCTACACATCCAGGGTCAGGGAGCATCTGCGGTCAGGGAATGGGGATGGATTTAAATTCCACGGGGCTCTGTTAGGAGGAGAGGATGCAAAGAGCCAGGTGCGCACTCACGCACACAGACACGCGCCTTCACTCGAGCAGGGACACTGACTCCGACTCTCTCGAGCCAGGCGGCAGGCCTCTCGGCTTAAGCAGTCATAAACCCAGCTCTGTCTGGTGTGCTGGGGATGGTGCTTATCCCGAACTGCGGGTCCCCAGATGGCCTGGGCCGCCGCAAGCCCTCCCAGAGAAGTGGTCATCAGCACACGCTTCCTGATGCGGGAGCAGGCGACACACAGGCATCCTCACTCGACTTCGTCTGAATCAGCAGCTCTTGTTTTGCTCAAGCTGATTTGTTTACTAGCACTCAAGAATACCTCCCTCGGATCATCCTGGGGAGAGAGGCGAGGAGGAGGCGGTGAGCAAAATGCCAGGCAGTGGAGGCAGCCGAGGGCTCAGGGAGGGAAGAGAAAGAACCACTGTGGTCACCCGAAAGTTCTTTCCTACAAAGCTCGAGCCTCCCTGTTGCTGGTCCAGCCTGGAAGCCCAGCGCGCCCGGCCGCTTGCACACGCCTCTACTAACTAATGGCTTCTGCCGGGGGAGCCAGCGGGCTCCCACAGTTATTCATGTCTCACCTTCACGACAAGCTGCCGGACAACAACCCCCTTTGCAGAGGACAGAGCTGAGCTCGGAGAGATGTGCTGCTTGGTCCGCGGCCCCACAGCGTGGTGGGGGCACTGCTGGGCTTCCAGCGCTGACCTCTCCAACTCCGAGGCGGGAGCCGGCTCAGCACACTGGGCTGCCCAAAGTTGGGGCCTGGGGAACCACGTAAGCAGACGGGGCCCCTTCACTCAGGCAATGAAAACAGCTGGCTTCCCATGCCCCGGGTAACAGGAAAGGCTAGACAGGCGCCTCCACCCCAGGCACAAGCAGCAAGCCCTGAATTCGTCTGTAACACAGATCTCAGAGGTAAACTGGCCCCACGCTGGGCTCGGCTTCTCCAAGCTGCTGGAAACCCCACGGGAGACAGCAATTAACATAGGCCCTGTCCAAGCTCCTCAGCCGTCACCCTCAAGAGAGGCCAACTAGTTGGGGAGGTCGCCGTCTCTCTCTGACGGAAAGACATAAGTACAATTCCATCAGACCACACAAGTCACCCCCAAACCGGAGTTCGAGTGGAAAGAGCCCTGGACCGGAGCCGCAAACACCGGGCCCCACGCCTGTCTGTGGCTCTCACCAGGAGTGTGAGCTCGGTGTGCCCCTCCCGGCACCCCTCCCCCCGGTCTGAGAAAAGGACCAAGTGACACCAAGTGTAATTTAGCATTTAAAGTCCCCTTGTAGTGATAAAATGCAGTTTTTAGCTAGATGCCTTCTCGTTGAGAAGACTCAAAACAACAAAGACATCTGAAAACCAAAGGGAAAAATCACCACACACGAGATGGGGAAATGGCTTTTTGGGCCGAATCCTACAATTGTCACAACCTCGAGGAGTTTTGTTTTAAAGAAACATCTCCACTCAGGCACAGACCCTTCGTTTCCCTCTGAAAGTCAAGTGAGTAGGACCCACCTCTTAAATGGGTCAAGTACTGGGCACTCAGAATGATTTTCCAAACCTCTGTCTCCTGTGGCCTTAATAAATAAAGCTGTGAGGTAGGAAGAGCAGGAACCCCTTAATTTTAGAGCTACAGAGACAGAGGTGGAGACAGTCAAGGGCCTGGCAGGGTCCTCCATCAGGTCTCAGGACAGGCGTCCTGAGCCCAAACCAAACGCCCTTTCCAATCTAGTGAGCTCATGGAGATCGGGGCTCAGTCACAGTGGTCACGTGCCCAGAGTAGGGGACGTTCAGAAGTCCTGCTGCTGATGGCACTCGTGCGGGAAGCAGGTGTGGGGGGTGCTGCTCCAGAGCACGTGAGAGGTGGGGGAGGGGAGGAAGCGGGCCGGGGATCGGGGGTGGAAGCGGGGGGGACATGTGTACCTGCAGTGGTGGGCTCGGTCGGGCTTGATGCTGCAGCATTTCGGACACTTGTACACCACCTGTCCAGGCTTCAGCTGTAAACTCTCGATGAATTCTTTAGTGGCATTTCCTTTGGGCACCGCCCCCTGTCGGAAAGAGAAAAGGCATCAGGGCTGGGCTTCCAGCAGTTCTGATGCTCCACGGTGCAGATGGTCACTTGGGAGTGGCAACTACCCACACGGACAGGACATCTTTACCCCAACAACATGTGTGTTCAGAATTATGCCAACACCGATGGACACTTACGGACAAAGAATTTTCCGGAGGAAAAGTAAATGATTTTTCTAGAGTGAACAGTTACATTGTTCCTGATAATTTTTTATAAAGATTACTTATTTATTTGAGGAGAAAGAGAGAGAGAGAGAGAGAGAGGGAGGGAGAGAGGGAGCATGAGCAGAGAAAGGGGCAGAGGGAGAAGCAGGCTTCCCACTGAGCAGGGAGCCCAATGTGGGGCTCAATCCCAGTACCCCAGGACCATGACTTGAGCTGATGGCAGATGCCCAACTCACTGAGCCACCCAGGCACCCCATGTTCCTGATAATTTTCTATCTTCATCTTAGTGAAATAGTTTTCATTGAATCCATTCTTTCCTATGTAAATATTACTGTGAGGATTTGACTCACCGATTACTTTTTAGTCTGCGTTAAAATTTCCCAGTAACAGCTTTGGCCTTTTCGAATATTCATTGGCGGGCATCGCACCTGACAGTTCAGTTTTCCCAGGCCTAAGTTTGCAGCTCTGAACTGTTTAAACTAGAATCGGGTTTTATTTTTTACCAATCCTACTGTTGTGAAGCATCGGTAATCTATATTTGGTTCTTATGAATCCAAAAGCAACTGTGAGCACTGCCCTCAGATCTGACTTGCTTTTTGACCAGAACTGCCCTCCAATTCTCTATCCCATCCTTTTCATATGCTTGTGAATACCTGGCGTTTTGCTCTGTCAACACCTTTGGGTGGCAGACCCAAAATACCACCAGAGTCTACTGGGGCTGGTGCTCGTCTGAGCAGAAGGAAAACAGGCCGTGTCCAGGCCTCAGCCAGGTCCCAGTAACTGATCCTCACCAGGTGCCTACTTGGTGCTCACTGCTATGGATTCAGGAATCAAACAAGGTGGCTGTCCCAGCAGGCTCCGGGTCTTTCGGAGAGTGACAACAATTCTAGAAGCCACTGTGCTGCCGCCAACTAGCCAAGGCAACCACAGAAGTTTCTAGAGGTGAGGGCTTTTTTTGGTTTTGTTTAAGTAGGCTCCATGCCCAGTGCGTGGAGCCCGACGTGGGGCTTGAACTCACGACCCTGAGATCAAGACCTGAGCTGAGATCAAGAGTCGGATGCTTCGGGCGCCTGGGTGGCTCAGTTGGTTAAGCGACTGCCTTCGGCTCAGGTCATGATCCTGGAGTCCCTGGATCGTGTCCCGCATGGGGCTCCCTGCTCGGCAGGGAGTCTGATTCTCCCTCTGACCCTCCCCCCTCTCATGTGCCTGCTCTCTCTCACTCTCTCTCTAATAAATAAATTAAAAAAAAAATCTTTAAAAAAAAAAAAAAGAGTCGGATGCTTCACTGACTGAGCCACGCGGGTGCCCCTCAAGAGGTGAGGTTTAAGGATGGTCCTGAGGCACACACAGAGGTTTGCCAGGTGGGCCTGCGGGAGAAAAGGGACTGTGGCCGGCGGAGGGGCATAGGGAAAGACAAAAAGGTGAGCGTGAGCACGGCACATCTGGGGGACGGTGAGAAAATCAGCACGGCGGGGCCCCGGGCATGCAGTGGCAGCAGAGAGGCTGGACTAATGGGCAGGGGCCAGCTTGAGCAGAGCAAACGCCAGGCCTAAAGGCTGGGGCAGGATTCTCCTTCATGGGCCACCCAGAGCCATCAGGGAACATCTCGAGGATGACAACCCAGTTGCCTCTGCTGTGCGGGTCAGATAAGAAAAGGGAGAGCAGAGAACCCCACAGAGCAGTTAGGAGGTTACTGCTGATGGCCCAGTAAGTGAACACAGGGGTGGAGGAGAAGTGGGGAGGGAATTCAGATCCAAACAAAAGGGGCAGGGAACGAAATGAGTCCCGTGGTGGGGGAGAGGGCGTGAGAAGGGAGAAGAACACGAATGGGTCTCACCTAGAGGAGCTGGTGAATGGCCGTGCCTGTGAGGCTCCAACCCGACCTGCAGGAAGGGCTCAGCTGAGGCTCGCCACAGAGACAGTGCTCAGCACACAGCAGCGCAGTGGACTGAATGTTTGCGTCTCCCCCAGATTCACAGGCTGAATCCCCCAGTGTGTGGTATTAGGAGGTGGGGCCTCTGGGAGGTGATGCGGTCACAAGGGTTCCGCGAGGCGATTAGGTCATGGGGTGAGCACCTTATAACAGGTCCTCAGGGCTCCCTCCCCCTGCCTGCCACGTGAGGACACAAGAAGTGGCCGCCTACGAACGAGGAAGTGAGCCCACCCCAGACGCGGAAGCTGCCCGGACCTTGATCTTGGACTTCCCAGCCTCCAGAGCTGTGGGAGATAAATTTCTGTTGGTCAGAAGCCAGCCAGTCTCTGGTGGTCCCGAACGGACTGAGCCAGGTAGCCTGTATCCTGGGTCGTGCGTGGGAGACAACACGCAGCTTTAACAAGCTACGGGCACCCAGACTCTGATGCAGAGCTACCATACAAGAACTGTCAGCCGTGCGGCCCAGGCACTCGCATTTTTTTAAAAGCTCTCAGCAGGGCTGAGAACCACTATGCTAGACCAGGGGCTCCATGACTGGATCTACCTTGTTCAGCACCAGAGCCCCTAGCCCGGAAAAGGTCTATCGGTTTCTGGCATGGGGTGAAAGGAGCAGTGAAAGCAAGCAGAACAAAAAAGAAGGGAGCCAAGGGTGCCAGCCTTGGTGGTGGTGGTGGTGGTGGGGGGTTCCAGCAGTGTGGCCCAGCTCCCTAGCAAGAACTGGGTCTAACACTGGGTCGAGTCACAGCTCTGGGGTGGGACTGCTCCACACCCGCCATCCAAGGTCGAGGTGACACCAGGCTGCTCTCATCAGTGGGCAGCCACGAGCTACCACCATCAGGGAAGCTGATGAACAACAGAACCGGGGACCACTCCCAAGTCCCAAAGGGGCCCGGGAGGGGGAGCGACAGTGTGGTCTACTAGAGTGGGTAAGGTGGGGATTTCAGGGCTGACAGAGCATCCCTGGCCTCCCCAGAGTGGGGCTGATGGACTCTAACACGCTAAGGGAGGGGTTCCCAGGGTAGAAGAGATGAAAACTGGGTGTCAGAACCTTTCCCACAAAGAAGGAATTCTGGGATAGGAAGAGCCACTGAAGAAACAGCAAGAACTTGGGAAATGCTGATGAGGCAAGGGAGCTGGAGTTTCATCTTTCGCTAAGAAAATGACTCACAGGGGACAAAGATTCTAGTTACGGAAACTGCAAAGACAAATCAATGAACAACTCTTCCTGAAAATCTACACCCCACCGAGCACTGTGGGAAGTGCAAGCAAGCAATGGGGGCCTGGGTCTCAAACAGCGGGTGGGGCAGGCCCCCAGGTACCCCGACACAGCAAGGAGGCTGAGCACCTAGTGAAAGGCATGGCCACCAGGACAACAGGAGCTGGGCTGGCGACCCGGGAAGGCCCAGGAGGATCCTGGCGGGTGCAGCAGGACAGAGGCACCTGGGAAGGGAGACAGTCCAAGCAGTGGCCAGAGGTGGCCTGTCCAGGGAGTGCCGGGTAGAACAGAAGCACTGGAGCGAGAGGGTATGTGCGGGGGGTGTCTTTCTGGCAGCGGAGAAAAGATTCAGTACCGCAGTTCAATTATGGGAAGATTTTCTATTTGTCTCAAAGAGGTCCCGGGGTGCCTCTCTGGGGAGGCAGGGGGAGCACTCTGTTCCCGTCTCCTCCTGCCCCTCACCCCACCCCTCCTGTGGCTCTCTGCTGGGCTCCCCAACTTTCCCCTGCTGACCCCTGTCACCAGCTCTTTATCTGTTACCACCCGCGCTTTCCTGTCTCATCAAGGACCTGCTCATGCCCGAGATGGGCAGCACATGGCTGACTAGGAACAGAGCTGTGCTTTCCCACTGGTCTGCCTGAGCGCCATGGGGCAATAGACAAACAGGGAACGAGAAAATCCAAAGGACTGCTCATCCACAGGAATGCTCTTCTCATTGGTGGAGGCTCAGGACTTGGAGTGGGACAGAGATGCGGTCCTGAGAAGAAACTTCTGGTACACAGGCACTGTGGGCACCAAGGTGCTGAAAACTACACGTGATTCAGGGTAACCATCACCTCGTGGTGGCGGGGAGGCTGGGAGAGAAATGGAGTGGGGCGGGATGGGAGGGATACAAAGAGTTTGCTAAACTGTCTTTATGATGTTTTACTTATGAGGCTGGAGGGGAGTGAAGATATCATATCATCATATCATCGTACTATCCTTTATATCCTTTCAATTGTCGGAAGTGTGTCATTAAAATTTTTTCTAAAAGTTCAAAAAAGTAGAAAAAAAATCTGGTCTGCAAAATGCAGGCAGGTGGCAGAAAAGCCTAAGATAGAGATTTTTTTTTTAAAAGATTTTATTTATTTATCTGACACAGAGAGACACAGCGAGAGAGGGAACACAGGCAGGGGGAGTGGGAGAGGGAGAAGCAGGCTTCCCACGGAGCAGAGAGCCCGATGTGGGGCTTGATCCCAGGACCCTGGGACCATGACCTGAGCCGAAGGCAGACGCTTAACGACTGAGCCACCCAGGTGCCCCTAAGATAGCAAACAAACTTTGGTAGGCAAGGACTCTATGGTATGTATGATGTCATTTAGGATATACCTCCTGACATTAAATATGCTATAAAAGTATATAGCTATTTAACATGGACAACATCTCTGACAGGTTGTTAAAGGCAAATGTAGATTTCCAAACAATATAGGGCATTTAAGACCTTCTGGTACAGTCTGACACACAGTTAGACACTTGAACAATGCGGGGCTTAGGGGCCCGGGCAGACAAAACCCACATACAACTTTTGAGTCCCCCAAAACTTTACTAATAGCCTACTGTTGACCAGAATATCAATAACATGAATAGTCAATTCACACATATGATGTATGTTTTATGTATTATATACTATATAATAAAGTATTTACTTAAAACAAAAGAAAGAAAATGTTGTTAAGAAAATCATAAGGTGGGCGCCTGGATGGCTCAGTAGTTAAGCGTCTGCCTTCGGCTCAGGTCGTGATCCCAGGGTCCTGGGATCGAGCCCCACATCGGGCTCCCTGTTCCGCGGGAAGCCTGCTTCTCCCTCTCCCACTCCCCCTGCTTGTGTTCCCTCTCTCGCTGTGTCTCCCTCTATCAAATAAATAAAATCTTAAAAAAAAAAAGAAAAAGAAAATCATAAGGAGGGGCACCTGGGTGGCTCAGTCGGTTAAGGGTCTGCCTTTGGCTCAGGTCATGATCTCAGGGTCCTGGGATTGAGCCCCGCGTCTGGCTCCCTGCTCAGCAGGGAGCCTGCTTTCTCCCTCTCCCTCTGCCTTTTCCCTCACTCACATAAATAAAAAATTAAAAAAAAAAAAAAAAAAGAAAATCATAAGGAAGAGAAAACACATTTATAGTACTGGACTGCATTTATAAAAAAAAAAAAATCATGTATAAGTGAACCCGTGCAGTTCAAACCCACGTTGTTCAAGGGTCAACTCTCTGTATTTAAAAAGACACTTGCAAATTATTAAGGTTATCTCACATAGTAGGATCACAGGTAATTTGTACTTTCTGAACCATATTTCTTAAATGTTCTAATAAGAACACATGGCTTTTGCAATTAGAAACTCACTAAAAATACAACCAAAAAATACACCTCAGGAAGGAGCTACCCAAAGTAGGAATATGACCAGCTTTCCTGAATTTTATAATCCAAATGTTGTGACCATCTCATTTGGAGATATCTGGGGCCCTGCCCGGAGCCACCAGGAAAGGGCAGGGTCTGGAAGTCTTTCCAAAGGCAAGGCAGGGCCCTGACCACCCAGAAGAGTGGATTTTAAAGGGGGATTGGGAAGGGCACTGGCCCAGGCAGAGAAGAAGGCCCCACAAAAGCCCAGAGGGCCACATTAATTCCTTTTAATGTAAAAAGTCACTGAGTTTGGGCAATCATGTGACCTTTTATGAATCCTGAAGTCACAAAACCACAACTGGATGTCGCTCTTGTCTTACGTACAAAGGAAAAGCCCTGAGGAACATCACCGGCCCAAGGAGATAAAGCAAGGGGGCTGAGTTTTCCTAAATGAAGGCCCACGTTGTTTCCCCCCCACCACATCCAGTTTTTAAGGTCCCAGCCACCAGAGCTTGCTGTAAACCTCGGGAGGCCGCACAGAAAGGGCTACAAGAGGGCACCCCAACACCTCAAAGGGCCACCGGAGCCCTCATTTCGTACCCTCATTATCGCCTGCTATTCCAGACCACGAGGGGAGACCTCATACAACAACGCAGCCTCTTTAAAAGGTTGCCCCTCCAGCAGCACTCTACGGATGTACATCCCCTGGAAGGCTCACTCCCTTCCAGGCCAGACCCCATTTGCCTCGTGAGTCCCTCTCTCAGAGCCAGAGACCAGCTGGGCCAGTCCCTGAGACGGACGAGCCTGTGACACGAGCCCTTCCCAGCCTCTGGTTCAAACGTCTCCTGTCTCTTTCTTCCTCTTTTTAAAAAGAACATTCTCTTCTGTGCTTATCTCCACAGATTTCAGAATTTCCTGTTATTAGTTCATGGTAAGGAATTTTGTTCGGTACAATTCTGGACGGACGGCAGGGAGTCAGAAGGCCTGCTGGGACGTTTCTGCCGGTGTTATCAGGCAGCAGGACTAAGAACCGCCTACCCCCCATTCTCACACATCTCACAGGGAGGTCTCGAAGCTTCCATGTTACTGCAGCCCGGCAGACCACAACGTAGCAGTTTTTTTCTTCCACAATAATACTCGTTCGTGATTTAAAGGAATACAGAGATGAGAAAATTACAAAGGAAAACCCATTCTTTGATTTCACTACCCATAGATCCGTACAATTAATATTTTAGAGGATGTTCTTCCAGTCTTTGTGCACACAGCAAGCTAAAAACACTAAAGAATTTATAAATCCATAATGCTCGTATGTTTCTAAAATATGTATTTGGCCCCATAGTGGCATCTGTTTAAATCTGGGGCAGGGAGGTGTGATATGGTTCTATCGACCATTCCCCTCAGTGGCTAGCCCAAACTTCCAGTACCTACCTTGACCCCTACCCATTTCCTTTTCTATTTCAGAGAAAACCGAGGCTGCTGGGGTAAACCACCAGCTGGGAGGATGAGGGTGTCAGCTAATCCTGGTCTTTAGGAGCCGCAGACTTTTACCCCAAAGCTTCTCCCGTGTTGTGTGCACGCTCCGGGCTCTCCCTCCCCTCGCATCTAAGCTTCTCGAGGTCGTGAGCACTTCTGTCTCTGCTACCTCTCCCTTACTCTAGTTCACTGCTCTCCAGCACCTGGCGTCTCCACACTAGGGATACCTCTCACCAGGTCGCTGTGCAACTCCCTGTGACCAAACCCAAAGGTCAGTTCTAAGCCCTCATCTTCCTCGGATCTCCTGTGACCACCAGTCCCTCCTGTCATTCTCTCCTGAGGCTGCTCTGTTCCCTCAGGGTGTCCTCCTGCCTCTGGGGCTGGGGCCTCTTGCCCTCCCTTGGGATGCGGCCCACCTTGGAGCCCTGGTGTTCCTCAGGGATCCCTCCTCTGCTCATTCTGCACCTCCCCCACTCCCTGCCACCGACAGGCCTCCGCAGCACACCCAGCGGTGACGCTCAATCGCCGGCTCCAACTGAGACCTCTTTTCGAGCTGCAGACATCTCCACATGTTTGTTCAAGAGGCATTAAAGCCGAAGAAAACCAACCCTCCCAAATTCACCATGCGAGAACTGAATCTGTTCCTCTCTCCCCCGGCCCCCCACTCTCCCTTCCTGGGGAAGGGCCCACCTGGCCCGTGGGACATCCGGTTACTGTGCATTCAGGGTAGAAATCCGGCAGCCATCCCCAGCTCTCCGAACCCTCTGCCCCACATACTGGCCCCAAACTGTGCCTCAAATCCCACGTCCTCCCCTCCATGCTGCCATCCTGGTGTTCATTCCGGCCCATCCTCACGTGCCCCAGATGTTAGAGCATCTCCCACCTCTGTTTATTCTCCTGAACTATTTCCCAGAGTAAACTTTCTAAAATGGGAATCTGGCCATATTATTCTCCTTGCCTGGATGCCTTCACAGGCTTCACAGAGCCTTCCCCGGGCCCAGCGTCTGAGCTCTTGGGCAGGGCGCATGCAGGCCTGCCACAATCCAGCCCTGGACCACTGATGCAGCCCCCCACCCCATCTCTGTGGACTACCTGCACTTTCCCAAAGGCACTGTGCCCTCCAAATCTTCCTCTTGGGCCCCCAGGGACCCCATGTCAGCACCTCTGCCCAGCCTGCCAGGCACCTGCTTGCCTCTTGCACTGGAACCAAAACCCACTCAGGGATCACCTCCTCTGCCTTCTTCCTCATGGCCCTGGGCCACACCCAAGACAGAAGCCTTTGCTGTCCTGGCCTGTTTTTATTTGTCTTATAACACCTATCATTTAAGTACACACTGATCGTGCATGGCTGTAAATTCCTGGACAACAGAGACAACGTCTTTCAACTTCCTGCCTGGTGCATGGCCCAGGGCCTGGCACGGAGCATGTATTCAATAAACCCAAGCTGAAGGATAATGATGATCTAACAGACATTTACAAAGTGCTCCTATGCCAGGCACAGTTCCAAGTGCTTTATTGTACTTTCTCAGTTAATTCTGCCAATAAACCTATAGGCAAAGACTATGTTATTCCCCATTTTACAGATGAGGTAACTAAAGCAGAGAAATCAAGCAACTTCCCAAGATTATATGGCTAAAAGGTGGCAGAACCAGGATTCGGACCCAGGCAGTCCAAGTGTAGAAGCCTCGTCTCTATCAGAAGACAAATTAGGTATTTACCAGATGCTGCTGTTAAGTGATTGAAAAGGCTTTTCACAATCGCCTTGATGCCACAGTCTCGTTCTCCTGCCAACAACTGTATCAGCATGCTAACACTAAGACTGAAACAGGCCTGTTTCAGTACGTATTTAGAATAACACGACAGTGTAAGAAGGACACAGAGAAGGTTCCAAAGAAATACCAACGAGTCCAAGGCCTCAACATCCCCATGCATTTTAATCGGCAAGGATGAAGCTTGCTTAAAGTGTTTCAGGGGCCCTGGGATTGAGGTATGAGCACACCTGCTGTCCAGGTAGAAACTCTCCCTCGATTAGCTCTGCCAGGAACAAGGTGACAAACCCCAGGCCTGAGTCACAGGCCACCGGTCTCCTCCACAACAAAGTGGGAGGTAGGTAATCCCCAAATGGTCACTATCCTCTCTCTGGAGCCAGAAAGATTTTTCCATTGGTGTTTCATTTATTTATTTGTTTGTTTGTTTGTTTATTTGACAAAGAAAGAGATAGCAAGAGCAGGAACACAAGCAGAGGGAGTGGGAGAGGGAGCAGCAGACTTCCCACTGAGCAGGGAGCCCGATGCGGGGCTGGATCCCAGGACCCTGGGATCATGACCTGAGCCGAAGACAGATGCTTAACGACTGAGCCACCCAGGCGCCCTCCATTGGTGTTTCTAAGTTGCTCAGTGACAGGTATGAGAACTTGCCTGGCAGGAGGGAGAATGAACCCCTAGACAAGTGACCTGACCTGGGGGAATAGGTCAGTACCTCTGGCCACACCCAGCGCTGGCCTATTACCCGGCATGCTGCGGGAGGGCCCAGTGCTATCCCTCCTCTGCGTTCCTGGAGGCCGGCCATCATGACCCATCATGCTACTGGCCCGAGTAAATACTTGCTAACTGACTCTGTACACAGTGTGTAATCGATAAGGTCACAGAGAGAGGCTCCAGAAGGGAACGCCAACTGCACGTGGATGAGTTTTGGCAGGTGAAACGGAAATAGAGGCCTGCAGGGGTCTGGGACAGTCGTGTGAAGTCTGTGTAGAGCAAGGTATTCACAAGGGAGGGAGGAGCCGTGGAGCAGGCAGACAGATGGATTTTCTTTTCCTTAACAACATGGTTAAATTAATTTATATGCCTCCTTTTGTCAAATCTCAGATTTGGGGTCATTTACAATGGTGAGTTAGTAAATGATTAGTTAGTAAATGATCAGAAGGGTTTACACAATTATTGCAACTGCAAAGCACTTGGCTTTGAGGTTCCTGGCAGCCGGGGCAAAACGGGAGAAGCTATGCCTCTCAGCTTTAAGCAGCTTCCGGGAGACAGACAGATGTCCCTGATCTAAATCTTAAAGGGAATCCCTTAGGATTCCTGAGGAAGCTCACAGGATGAGGAAATAAAATGTATCTGCAAAGGGAAAGGAAAAAGTGGCGAAGTTGGGGGGTGGGATGGGGAGGGAGACGACACAGAGAGCTCCTTGATATGACACACCCTCAGAGTGAGCACGGTGAGGGCACCCGAGACCAGACCCTGGTCTGACTTGGGCTCTGCCCATGCCATGCTGCCTCTAGGCCAGCCCCCCCGCCAAGTGAGGCCCCTTTAGCCCCTTTCTTGCTCCTTCCAGGCCCATCCCTCTTACCCCACTTCCCATGGGAGCTTCACCTCCAAGAGGGCTCCTTACACATCTGTGAGCCATTCCCTCTTCCCTCTCCTGCTCAAGCTCTGCACGGACCCGTTTCCCACTGCGGTGCAGGGAATGACTACTAACTGGTCCAGAAAGCTATGGGTGGTTGCAGATGGTCTGATGGTCCAACCACAGTAAGATTTCAAAGCTGGAAGGGGTCTAGCAACTGTTTGGGGGAGACTAGAAGAGATTCTTTTGTCTTTAAAAGATAACCTAGTAATACTAACAAACCCAAATGATAAACAATGCATACATTGTTACATGTTGTTTATAACCCACGCAGATAGTTTTTTTGAGAAGAACTATATGCAACCTGAATTCCTGAGATACAAAAAATTATAATCCTATTAGGGAGTTTCTTAGGACCCTGCAGTGGCACCTTCCTAAAAACACACCCGCCCTGGAGTGTTAATAAAGAGCCCCCAATCTGATGTGTTTTCAGTGTGAGATTGAGGCTCCCCATGCTGCCCCAAGGCCTCCCCAACCCTCTCTGGATGCACTGGGTTTTGCATAACACGTCAGTGTGCTGGGAGAGAGGAAAGGCAGGTGGCTGAAGAGCCTGAGGTGGGGCATGCCTTTAAGACATGTCTGAGTTGCTCCCCTTACTGATGGTTGATATTTGACCGATGCTTCATTTGGGGGCCCAGTTTTCTTTGGGGCCACCAGCAAAACACACCGGTGGGAAGCTGACTGGTGTTTGGGGTATAGTCTATGGTTCTCACTCACTGGGGATTGGCAGCGGTGAGAATCACTCACTCCTGCATCTAAGTGCAAGGGGCTAGACTGAGGAGATCCCCCGGAGAGGCCACGCAAGTCAGTGCGGGGTAAAAGGACGCATGCGTGTGAGGGCAGCTGGGATGCCAGGCCAGAAGCCTTCCCGCCGCCCGCCTCCCAACGTCCAGTTCCCTGACTCACGTGCCTTCTAGACACCAATGACCTCGCACGAAGTTGTCTGATCCTGACCCTGCACCAGCCCTAAACCTGGCTCTCTGCTCACATGTAATATAGACACAGTTGGCCAGAACAGAAGCCTTGACTTCTCTCCAAAATCTGTTCTCGACTCTCCCATTTAATAAACGGCACCAGCAACCCCCTAGCTGCTCGAGCCAAGATGCTGGAAGACACACTCTCTAGTCCCTCTCCATTCTGTCGGGCCCTACCCCAAACCAATCAGAGCAGAATCTCTGGGGGTGGGGCGCAGGCGTCCGTACTTCTTCAAAGCTCCCTGAGGGATTCTAATGTGCAGCCAGGTTTGAGAATTAGTGGCTTAAAATACACTCCAAATTCAACAGCTTCTGTCCAGCTTCACTGCTCCCACTTTGGTCTGAGCCATCAACCATGTCGTGTGCAGACCACTGCCATCCCTCTAATCCTCCTGGGTCTCTGCTCCACCTCAAACCCCCATTACAAGCACAAGACACTGTTTTTTTTAAAAAATCAGGTCATGTCATGCCTCTCCGTTGGCTTCGCACTACATTGAGAGTAAAGAGCAAAGCTCTCATGAGGCCCTCAAGGCCCTGCACGATCTGGCTTCTGCAGTCCTACCTACCTCTTCCAGCTCCTCTTGCTCCCACTCACCACGCGGAGGTCACCCCGGTCTTAGTCCTGCTCCCTGAATACTCCAAGTGCGTGCCTACCTCTGCGCTTTTGCACCTACTCTCTCCTCTTCCTGGAAGGCTCTGCCCTCAGGGGCTTCATCTGCCTGACTCACAGCTCCATGTCATTTAGGTCTCAGCTCCGAATGGCACTGCTCAAGGCCTTCTCAGATCCCCTAGAGCTAAAGCAGGCCCCCTGTGCCCCAGAAAAATCACCACCACATCACCCCGATCACACTCTTCGATTGTCTTTAAAATACTTATCACTGTTTGAAATCACCTTGTTCGGTCGCTCACGTCTTCACTGCCTGACCCCCTGCGCTAGGACGTGAGCTCCAAGGAGGCAGGGATGCTGGTCTGTCTTGTCACAGCTGCCGCCATTGCTCAGAAAGGCCCTCTCACGTAGGAGGCACTCAATGGGCATGGCATTCACTTTGTCCCTCATCAGGGCCCCCAGGGCTCTTCCTCAGGGCTGCCAGCATGATCCCTGTAAAATGACAACTGGGTCTCACCACTCTCACTCAAAATCCTCAGGGGCTCTGGACCACCCCTCGTCATCCAACTGCCACCGAAACCCATCCTCCTCCTCAGGTCCCACCATCCCACGCAGCTCCCGGGAGCCTCGAGGGGCCACACGCCTGCGTGCCCGCTGCTCTTGGCCTGGCCCACCGTCAGGGTCTTCCTACCCTGCCACCTGCCACTTCCCCTGCCAACAGACGCTGCTCTCGCAACAACTGGCCAGTGCGACACCCAGCAGCCGTCCTCGTCGGCTAGACTGGTTCACGCCCCCTCCCTTGTTTTTCCACAGCAACCCGGGCTTTCCTCTGCCACAGCCTTTGTCGCATGGGGCTGGCCTCACCTGTCTTCTCTAGACAGAGGGCACTCCAGTTGGAACCACATACAGGTCTTCCCCCTGCTTCTCGACGTTTGCATTACGTCACTTGGCCTTTACGAAAGACCCACTTTAGTACCTGTTTCGGCCAACGCAAAGACATCCGAAGAGGATGTTCGCTTTTACAACATGCGAATTGCTTCTTTGCTTGATGCCGTTTGGCTTATGAAAGGTTTCACAGGAACGCTTTCAGATAGTGGGGGAAACCTGTACGCCAAGCCCTTCAAGGGCTGGCTGACTGGTGACCCCATAAATGGTGCCAGCACGTGCGGGAGAAGAGGTGCTATCTGGACCGGCTGTTGATGTGTAATCGAGCTGGGAAAGCTGCTCTCCCTCGGGATGGATTAACAATCCACCGCCTGAACCGGCAGGAAACGGAGCCCTTCGAGGAGGGAACGAGCCCAGGACCCAGGGTCTCTATTTTGCTCTCCCTGGGGCTCACAGAAACAGAGTCTGGGTGGCCAGTGCCACGGCCAGTAGGGGTGCTTTCCTTCTCTTAATTTCAACATACTCGTCCTACGCACTCAAACAATGAAGCCACAGGAGGTCTTTATCAAATCACGCACTCTCGCTTTTCCCATACGAGATAATGAACAGGAACGGAGGGTTTAATACCAGGGTACACGACGTTCAGTAGCCACTTGCACAGCTTGGTATATTTAGCTAAGTCATCAGGCAGAACACCACCGCTCTACCCACAGATATTCACCAAGAGGCACTTGCTGCCGCCTGAAACAGGCTTGTCCAGCTTTTCAGCAAAAGATGAGCCTTGCCCAAAGTGAAGGCCATTTCCGTGCAGGTTCCTGGAACTGGATATGGCTTTAATTTCAAGAGCACCTCGCTGCAGTCCTGTCTTCACTGGGAAGCCCTGCCCTGACCCAACCCCTCAGCATGCCCTCCACTCTGATGATCTGTCCCCAGTCTCCATGGTTATCTGACTGTGCCTTTCGAATGAACACGAGGCTAGGTTTCCGCTAGGCCAAACCCCTCCCGTAGCAGGCTCCATTACCGTATACACCCGTGTACATACAGGTTCATCCAGCCAAGACAGAGAGACGCTGTGGCACAGATGGTGTCCCCTCGGGGGGGCCTGAGTTCACTTTCCCACCCCAGCCCTGGCCCTCCTGTTCTCCACACTCCCAAGGTCCAGGGGAACATGCGGGCTGTGGCCATGCCAGGGCCAGAGGAGGAGAGTGTGGGCTGGTTAAAACAGGCCCAGACATACTCACGGGGTCCGTCAGCATGGCCCGGCAATGGGACGCCAGGGCCAAGAAGGCCAGCAGGTTGAACACGACTCCGTTGACGATGCTGTACACGTAGTCTCGGGATGGAATCAGCATGACAAAGAGGACCACAAACTCCGCATAGAGGACCAGAAACCAGGTGACAATGGCGCAGGCAATGCCACAGCCGTCACGGATAAACCACATGGTTCCCACAGGACCGGGGTGGGGAGGTGGGACACACTTCTCTGGCTGGAGGTACTCTGGCTTCCGCTCAATGTCTCGGAAGTGGTGGGTGGGGATAAGCATCATAAGCTATTCTGTCCATACTGGCATCTGGAAGAGAGAAGAAAGGACCCAGAAAATTGGTGGTGTCTTGTTATCAAGGATATTTGACAAAATTACCTTTCTAAAGTGAGCCATGAGGGATGCCTGGGTGGCTCAGCCGGTTAAGCGTCTGCCTTTGGCTCAGGTCGGGATCCCAGGGTCCTGGGGCCGAATCCTGCCTCTGCCTCCTTGCTCAGCGGGGAGCCTGCTTCTCCTGCCTGCCGCTCCCCCTGCTTGTGCTCTCTCACACACAAATAAATAAAATTAAAAAAAAACAACCTTAAAACTCAGTATGTAATGGGGCGCCTGGGTGGCTCAGCCGGTTAAGCATCTGCCTTTGGCTCAGGTCACAATCCCAGGGTCCTGGGGTCGAGCCCCGCGTCGGGCTCCCTGCTCCGCGGGGAGTCTGCTTCTTCCTCCCCCTCTGCCCCCCCAACTCGAGCTTGCTCTCCCTCTCTCAAATAAAGAAATAAAAAAATCTTAAAAAAAAAATAAAATAAAAAATAAAATGTGAGTGCTTGGGACACCTGGCTGGGTCAGTTGGTAGAGCATGTGACTCTTGATCTAGGGGTCATGAGTTTGAGCCCCACGCTGGGTGTAGAGTTTACTTAAAAAAAAAAAAAAAGAAAAGAAAAGAAAAGTAAGTTCTCTTCCTTACTTCCTTCCGAGAGTTAACTTAGCTTTTGTGAAATAGGGCCACCTTGCCCAAAGCCTTCACATGACAGATATGCAAAGGGAGCCTTCCAAGGGCAAATGCTTCACCCAAGGTCAGCTGGAGCTGCAGCTGCACAAACAGGACACCAGTTCAGAAGTGGGGCTAGAACTCAGGTCTCTTTGTTTACTAGGGATCGATCTACCGGGAGGATGGTGTCAACAGATATGTTCCAGTTGTGACTTAAAAGACAAGACGGGGCACCGAGCACCAAGCCCTCTGGGAAAACTCTCTTTAGCATGGAACTGCTGCCTCTATGCCAAGGACAAACCCAGAGACTGGTATTGAGGCTGTCTGGGGTTAATAGGGATGAGTAGGAGGAAAGGACCTGGTGACCTAGGACATCTTTGGACTCACTGTCCAACATTCTCCTGTTTGGGCCACAGGACTGAAAAACCCCGGATAGGGAAGGTTCTTGAAACCAACCAGGTTTTTCAGTCCTGTGGCCCAAACAGTTGATTTCCCAGGAATCAGAGACTCCCTGAGTTCTGCCCTCCTCGCAGGTGATGGGGTCAAGTGGAGAATGTTGGACAATGAGTCCAAAGATGCTTCCGCACCACCTGGCTGTGAGGCTTCGTGAGCCTTCGTGTCCTCACCTGCGGAGATACCCCCTTCCCGCCCCAGCACCCCCTCCCAGGGCTGGTGTGAGGCTCCAGAGAGCTGGAGGTGCTCCCGATGAACGCTGCAGACTAGAGCAGCCCACATACCACGGACCCCACACACGTGGCATATTCTCTCTAGGAAAGACATCCATTCCTTCCGAAACAAGTGCTGAGCAACACGCCCCTTCTTCCTAGCAGCTGCAGCCCGCGTCTCTGGAGACAGCAATGAAGTAACTCAGGATCGATAATAAAGTCGATCTGTCCACAGCACGCGCTGCAAGACGCAGCAAGTACACATTTCCTTCCTCTGATTCCTTATCTTACACCTGGCGGCCTGTTGCTCACCAGGCCGGTTTCTCAGTCAGCAACTGCGCCGGCACAGGCCAGCCCCAGATGGAGGCGCCACAGAGCGACCACCGGAGCTGTCTACAGCACTGCGAGTGACATCTTTGGGCTTCTGAGAACTCCAGGCACTTGGCAGCGGAGGCAACCATTCACAAGGAGCGCGGCTCTGCGTGTTTTTCTGGAGGCCAGGGCTCTACGGGGCATGGGCAAACCTTCAGTGGTTGTGCTGGGCTTTCCTCACCCTTTGGCCTTCTTCCTCCCCAGCCCTCCTCCCCAACAAAGAGCCTCTGGACTGAATATGCTGTAGTCCTGACGAGTAAGGACGTGTCCAGAAAGCTGAGCCGGCAGTCACTGCTACTCAAATTGACAGACATTCTCGAGTCGCAAGTTGCAGAGGCTAATAATGAAAGAATAAGGCCAGGGCCTCCCCTCCCCAGGATGGCAGAAAATTAGTGGCCGAAAGGCAGTTTGATGCGTACCACGTACTTGTCCAAAGAAACATCGACTCAACAAATAGAGTGACTATCACATGCTGGGTACACTGTGCTGGGAGCTGAGGGTCGGGAAGTCGTGACATATGGAATAACCATCCCAAGCAGAGTAAAAGCAGTGGTTCCCCACAGGCCGTCAACCAGAATCTTCGAATAAAGCAACCTTGTGCTCTCCACGAGACAATGGCAATTGGTGCCGCCAGCGACAACCTAGAGGGATGAACGATGCAAGGACACCCTTCTGAGGCGCTAAATGGAAGGACAGCAGGAGCTTGCAGACTGGACCCGGGCCCAGCAGATTCTAAAACTCTAAGCTCCATTCAACCAAAAGCCAACAAATGAAAAGCTGAAATCCCATGAAATCCCATGAGTCCAAAGCTGATCAAAGCTCACCACTTTGATAACTCCCACAGGCAAGCATTCTCTTGGTTTTTCCTGCTGCTGTACAGGTCTGTAGGAACCCAGGCTCTAAACCCATAAAGTTGTACTGGACCACAGCCACGCCAAAGACGTATTGTCTCTGTCTGCTTTTGCATTACAATGGCCCAGCTGAGCAGTTGTGATGAGACCGTATGACCTGTGAGCCTAAAGCCTAAACTATTTACTTTTTTTTTTTTTTTTAAGATTTTAGTAATCTCTAAAATATTTAAGTAATCTCTACACCCAATGTGGGGCTCGAACTCATGACCCCGAGATCAAGAGTCGCATGCTCCACTGACTGGGCCAGCCAGGTGCCCCTACGCTCTAGCTTTATACAGAAGTTTGCTGACCCATGGTTCGAGGCGGTTGTTACCCACCAGATAACTGAGATTTGTCTTGGCTCCAGCTTTCCCTGCAGAACAGCTCAGTGTGTCAGAAATGGGTGGTTACAACTCACCCCGCCCCACCCATGTCTGTGGCAGCAAAACCTCCTGTCATCTGCAGCCCGAAGGTCATCTCGCTGAAAGCCATGTACTCCATCAAGATGTTCTTCAATTAGCATAAAAGGTGTGGTTTTCTGCAATGGATGATCACTGAAAATAAATTTCAGAACAATGCTCCCTTGTAGATACGTATTTCCAGTGATTACATTACACTCATAGTATATTCAGACCAGGTGACTGTATTTGCTCGTCAATTACTCATTCTTGATTGTACCCATGGCAACAACTTGACTAATGTTGCGTATGTGTGGTTTTGCTGAGGAACAGACCCTTCCACGTAAGTAAATTTCCCAGTAACTGTGGCTTGTTCCTGAGCAGATACACGGTTTAACCGTTAGGATGGTTAAGGTGGAAATAAAAAATAAAACATGGAAGTAAAATAAAAAACAGACCAAAAAAAATATATATATATATACTATACCTGCTCCTGCCTTAAGTACAATAACCATCCATTTCTTTGGAATGATTTAGTTATTACTGGGCATATCAATTACTGGAATGTATCAGGGAATGATGTCCTCAGGGGTCATGGAGACTCACTGAGCTCTTGGCCTCACACCAACTGGCCTGTGCAGACTACTAGAATTCTAATTCCAACATCTCCTTTGTATGGTTCTTTGTCTTCCTCTTCCATTCCTGGCTACTGTCATTCCTGTGCCTATAGTTGCCAACCCCCCTGACAAATTCTCCATTTATGACCGCTAATTGGCTGTGGGCTGGAAAACAAATAAAACTAAAGCCGGTTTAGTTTTATTTGTTTGTAAAAGAAGGGTACTCATTTTCGGTAACAGGCCTTTAGGGAACACCTGCTATGCTCTCCCACCACACAGTTCCTGTGGGCTGGAAGCCCTGTCTTTTCATCAGCCCAGGGCCTGGCATGTAGTAGCCATTTACCGTGTGTGTTTGTTATACAAATGCTTGAGTACGATGCCAGAGCTCTGTGATCCCAGGCCCACCTCTGGAGGCCCTGTCTGCTTCCTTTCAGGGGTGTGGCCATATCCTAGATGGTGGAGAGTGCACCAAGTAGGACTGTGAAGTAAGTGGACTGTGTGTGACTCTTATTTAAATAACCAGAACGTTCCATCCTCAAACAACGTGGGACCAAAGAGTGTATAGAGGAGCTCTGTTTTCCCCTCACTGGTGAGGGAGAACCTGTGATCTGGGCCAGCACCCAGACAAGGGCACACTCGGCAGAGTCAGACACCAAGTACTGAACTCAAGTTCACATTCCAACCCACACTTTAGCGTTTCAAAATATCCTGCTCAAAACCAATCAAAGCACATGGCGGTGAAGAGTTTATTTAACCCCAAGGCCCCTCAAGAGCAATGGGAGCAGCTTTCCAATAAGGATCTGTTCCTTAAATTAGACAACTGGAAATCTTAGAAATACAGGGAAAACCTCACCTCGAGCAAATTGTGCACTTTCCCTTCATTCTGCCCCTAATGACCACAGCAGGAGAGGCAAATGTTGACCTTTTTTCCTTTTCTATTTTGAATTAGGGAAACTCCACTCCTTGGGGTTGAGGAGAGGCTCTTTGCCCATGACCGACTGCCCACGAGTCCTTGCTTGTGAGCGTTGGGCAGACTGTTGGCTCAGGCCTCTGGGTTGTGCACACAAAGAGGCTGGTGGGTCCGGGGACCTTTAATCCTGCCCACCAGCTCACACCCTCAGAAGGACGGCCTCCTCCAGTCCTCCCCCCACCCCACCCCTTTTCATCCCATTCCCTTGCCCTGTTGACTCTCTAAATCCTCCTGTCTTCATTTCAGTTCAATTCAAAAACATATTCCTGGAGCAGCCACTAAATGTAAGCAACTGTGCGGGGGCTCACACACAAGGGATGATGAGGACAATAATGTGTGTGTGCTGCCCAGTTCAGGCCCTGCCATTCCCCTCTCCCAGCTCCCGATCTGCTAAGACTAGTCTTACTTGCTTTGCTCTACTTAACCTGTGAGTCCCAGTTTGTTCGGCGTTAGAGCCTGGTATCTGGCAGGAGTATGTGCTCAAATCATTTCTTGAGTGAATGGATGCAGAAATCGGACAGACCTACCCCACAATGACCTTAACACACAGGTTTCTAATGAACAGCACAATGGAGAGGCGAATAGTACGTCCCCCCAAAAAAAACAAACAACAACAAAGCCCAGAAATGAGATAAATAGACTTTCTCATGGCCCGGGCATCTAAAGGGAGAGGATCTGAGCAGGGTACGGAGCCAGGTGAAGCGTTCTGTTCAGACAAAGGCAGGGAGAGTGGTGACGCAGGTTGGGGGTGCTGGATGTCTGGGGCTGCGTGCGAAAGTGTGTGCATACACGGGCTGTGTTGGGACTAGGACTAGGAGGTGGGGGGCGCTAAGTGGAAATGAAGCGCTAAAGGTAGGATTATGTTATGTAGGCTATGTTTTACAAGGCCTCGGGCTTCAAGGTGAGTTGGGACTTCACCCTGGAGGTACTGGGGAGGCACCCCACTCTCTGAGGAAAGCTATAAGGACCGTAGTCACGCTGTGGTAAGGGCGCTCTGGCACTAACAGGCAAGACAAAATGAGACAGACAAGAGGTCTCCGAGTCCACCAGATGCCAACGAGCCCGGGGAGGCACTGAGGCAACAGGCCAGAGATGCAGTTGGGTGGAACTGGGTTTTCTGATCCTCTTCCATTTTGTTTCCAAAGAAAGATCTAAAACAATGATCATTTGGCAATTTTAATTATACTAATCTGTGTTGTACTGCTTTGGCCAACGGTTCTAGAGCATTAAGAAGAGTTGGCTTTTCCATATGTTAGTAATCCATGCCCAAAGTCATTACTCTTCTACCCGGTGGATGAGCACACTGAGGCCCAGAAAGGCGAAGGGACTAAGCCCTGGGGGTAAGGAAGTCATAGGAGGATTCACAGTACCAGAGGAGTTCTAGAGCTCCCGGGAGCTAGCGATCAGATGATAAGGAAGATGCAGTGTTGTGTCAGAATGACCTTCTGAGCTCTGCTATCCGAGAATGTGGGAATTCTGAGGAAATCATCTAGTCTTCCTTCTTAGAGTTTCAGAAGCAAAAAACAGAAATGACTGATAGTGATCATTTTCTAAAACAAGAGCAAAAACAAAATCCCCCTACACCTGGTCCACAGAATTGCCTCCAGATCTATAACTCACATGCTTCATTATATCTGACCACAGTGTGCCCCCCACTAATCCAGACAAGCAGACACAAATCTATTTAGTGAAATGCAGTCTGGGGCGCTACAAGCCCCAGGGTTTGGGGTACTGGGTTGGTGCTGTGGTATGCACTCATGACTCAATTTCCATGCTGCCTATCTATGGCTGAGCAACACAAAGGGGTTTGAAAGGGTGGTGCTAATGGCCAAGCTCACAGGTCCCATCCCACTGTGGCCCATCAGCAGGTTAGCCAGGCTAGATGCCTAGCCAAGTGTTGACCATTAGCAATGGCAAGAGTCGCCTGTAGTTACCCATCATTTGTTGAACGGTGGGCAAGTCCTTATAAATCCATCACCTGCCCTAAGAAAATTGACCCAAAGCCCAGGCTTTATGCATAAGGGTCAAAGCCACGACCATCACATAAAACATACAAGTTCTGTATTGGAATGTATTAGAGCCCCCACAACTCCACTGTTCTCCATCCAGCAAGTGTCCCAGGAACTGCAGATCCTCTCAGATTGCCAACATCCCTGGCTTTCACGAGATAAGATGCTATCCCGAAGTCCCGGATTAGTTCAGCTAGATCTAAAATCCTTACAAGCATCTCAAAGTACTTTGTGAAGATTACTTTCCTAAGACACCACACCCACTCACATTCTCACATCCACACATGCATTCATGCACAGCACAGAAGTAGGTTTTGGGGGCTGCTCAGATTAAAGTAGCATTAACACACCCAACCATTGAAATATGTGTACACAGACTGGCCGAATAAACTCAAATCAGGTGCAATTATTTTCCCTTGGCTTAGAGACAAAGGTCATCCAAACACTCCAAAAAAATTTTTTTTAAGGATTCAACTTTCTGGGTCCCTACTAGTAGGAACATATAGTTCATCTATAGATCAACTCAATTTCATCAACTCCTTAGCTGACGTCAATAATATCACCAAGGTAGTAGAAACCCTTAAATCAGAGGCTTTTAACATAGGTCAGCATTTGTTTCAGGTGAATAGTTAGCATTTTAATAAATCTAGTATTATGCTGAATTGCTGTTGGGGGGGGAGGGGCTGGTCTGATATCCTCTTGAACTTGCCCTCAACACTGAATTCTCACCTAAACTAATTTTTACTACAGTTAAAGAACTCAGTCTACCCTTACACAATCACTTAAAAGGGGACTAAAAGGTCCCCTGAAAGAAGGCAGCATCTTTTCTGGTACTTCTATCATTTTTCTCAATTGAAATTCATTTTAACGAGTATATCAATAACCTCCTATGGCTTAAATCCTACTGTCTCAAAAATGTGGTGTTTGCCTCTTTTAGAACTTCTCACATTTCAGAGTGATAGACTTAAAAGCATTCAAAAGCCAGCCCTACAACTTCAAAGATAAATAAATGGTCCATGCCCTAGAAGCTTTAGGAAGGTATCTGAAGAAGTAGAAAACCAATTTATCTGAGCTACAATTCTCTTAATTTGTGTAAGGATCTAAAAGGGTCATAAATTTTATACCCATTTTTAGAGGGTTCTCAGAAAAAGAATGAACCATGAATCACTATGTTTGAAATATTTCATTAAAAAAAAAAATGAGTCACTAAACTTTTTTTTTTTTTTTTTAAAGGTAAGGGTGTAGTTCAAAGGAAAGGTGCCTTATCATCTGCATCACAACCCACCAGCCAAGGAAGGCGTCCAGGCAAGCAGAACGCCCTGGACTGTTCTAGAAGATCTTTACCGACAAGTCTACATGATTCCTCCCTCTGCAGGAGGGTCTGTCCTGCTCTGCCTGTCTCTTGTCTTCTGATATACTCAACCTTCAACAAAACGCTTGAAAAAAAAAAAAAGTAAAAAAGTAAAACATCACACCCTCAAACCAAACCCTACAGACATTAAGGTTCACCGAGAAAATCAGATAGGGGTCGGTAAGTTAAATTTGCCTTCTGGCCTCCTAACTGGCCACCTTCTTATAAAACAGATTCATGTGCATACTCAGACTTCTAACAGTAGACCTTCATTTCAGAACAAAGTCTGAGATTTGGGCAGGTCATGGACGCTAACAGTTCTCTCACTTACCACAACGGACTATCGTACCACAACTGGCCAGTTCACCACCTCCTGACTTTCTAAATCTACTAAAAAAATACACACCTGATGTGGGAAACAAAGGCAGAAGAGAACTTATTAAATTTCCTTACTACCTACAGCCCCTTGACAAGTCCTTGAAACAGGGAGAGTGACCTTCCTCTAGGGACTCAACTGCCTCAATGTTGATACTAAGGGCAAAAGGCAATCTTAGCCCAATCCCCAGCATCCTGTAAGTTTACTTTAACATAAAAATTCCTTTGGAAACTTCCTTTACCTCTACCCCCCAAGATACATGTTGACAATCATCCCAAGCATATGACCCACTGATATACATCTGAGGGGTCTCATGACTGAGTTTCTACTAAACAGTAATAAATGACCTTTCCTAACAATAGCTAGCCCCCTCAGGATCCTGGAAACCTTGTTTCCAAAATACCTGGGAGGTTTACACTATGCCTAACCCCCTCCCAACTTGAAAGTATACAATGGGCCACTCCTCATGACCCCAGTGCAGCCTTCTGCCCACAGGTCCCACCCCGGGCTTTAATAAAACCACCTTTTTGCACCAAAGCCGTCTCAAGAATTCTCTCTTGGCCGTTGGCTTCAAACCCTAATGTCTTTCCTACATCACATCCACAGAGAGGATGCCATAATATAGGTCACAAACATTGGGAATCAGTAGAAACTACACTCGTTTGGGTAACACATTCTACTTTCCCCTTTTATAGGTGTACCTTATGATACGTTATAATAATGAGGAAAATTATGAGACTTTAAAACAAGACCATGGGGCGCCTGGGTGGCTCAGATGGTTAAGCGTCTGCCTTCGGCTCAGGTCATGATCCTGGGGTCCTGGGATCGAGTCCTGCACCGGGCTCCCCGCTAGGCGGCGAGCCTGCTTCTCCCTCTCCCTCTGCCTCTGCCTCTCTCTCTCTGACTCTCATGAATAAATAAAACATTAAAAAAAATAAAATAAAACAAGACCATGCATAAGATGAACTGGTTAAAAAAAAAATCACTATCTGGGTCAGAATTTTAGACCTGCAAGAAACCTTAAAGACCATCTATTAGATTTTAGCCAAACTCCTTCCGTTTCATAGATGAGGAAATCGAAGTCCATTCGAGACTCTGTCTAAAAGTTTTAGACAAAATAGGCAGTGCTGTCTCCAGGAATGGAGATGGGCACCAACATGAACCAAATGCCTATGATGACTGAGGACTTAGATAAAGCAGCTCATTGTAATTCTTACAACAACCCAGCACCTCGACCTTCTTACACGTCAACCCAGTGAGGTGCAGAAGTCTTGGGTAATATTCCCAAGGTCATACAGAGCAAGGGAGTGGTAAGGCCAGGACTCAAAACCAACTCTGCTTGCCACCATAGACCACAGTCTGAGCACAGCACATGGCTTTTTCTTTTTTTTTCCCAGAGGGGGAGGGGAGGAATGACCAAGCAGGAAACACGATTTCTGCTTCCTACTCCCTCACACAGTTGATGGACCTGAGGAAAAGTCACTTCAACTTCGCTTTGATGGCTTCATCTCTAAAGTGACTGGGAAGGACTAGATCTCTAAGATTCGTGATTTCTTTTGAAAAACCCAAGAAATGGACTCAAAACAGGCATTCCTTCCACTAGCTCCTGGAAGCCTGAAATTTTTTTTTCTTCTCTGAGCCATTTGACTGACTTCTGGCAGCTGTCTCTTCAACGGATCATGACACCCCCCAGACTACCTTACACACGCTGGCCCTCAAACACTCGGTCTTTCCGAAAGAGACTGCAAGGACTACCTGACCTCTTCCAAATTCTGGTCCAGCCTGTTCTCTAGATGAGTAAAGAAATGAAGCTCAAGGAGTGAGCTCAAGTTCCATAAAATGGTTAGAGAGGTGGCAACTTCCCCCCTCAGTTTAGCAGACGGTTTTACCCCTGGCTTGTGCAGCCGTCTCCCTGCATGAACTCCTCTCCTTCCAGAAGTCTGCAACCCAGCAACAAAATCTTCCCAAGGGCAACAATGTATCACCAACCCAGCTACCTTCAACACTGCTTATCAATGAGTGTGTTACTCTCACAGTATGTGAACCTTTCCTAATCAGGTGCCCTGGCCTCCGGCAGAGTAGCTTCTCAGCTGCGCGTTCTGCCTGGCTCCTGCCACAGTGGGAGGCATGCTGAATGTAAGAGTGGGGCCCTGATTCTTCCTGGGTGTCTATTACCTGCCACGCACTGGGCTGTGCGCCCACGTCTCCTCCTCTTTGATCTTCACATCTGCTCTATCTTATAGATATAGACCCTGGCTTTCCCATCCCCTTTTTGAGAAGAAGAAACTGAGACATGGAGAGATTTGCCTAAGTTCATACTTCAAAGAAGCAGTGGAGATAGGGTACACTCCCCAGCCTGCTCTCATTCCAGAGCCTGCTTTTTACTCCTCACTGCCACCATTAATTTTGCCCCGTAACCAGAAAACAAAAGGGAAAGGTGGGCTGGTGCCTCCACCGTGACCTTGGGTTACTTACTGTTTGGCTCTCTTGCCCACACATGGTTATGCGGAGATGGTGCTAGTGGACGGGCCATGCGTGGCAGTGTTCACAGGCCACAGGCCTGAACTTAAGCATTCTGTCCTCTAAGATGGGGCCCTGGTTGAACACCAGCCAACATTTGGAAGGACTGATCCTGCCTTAACCTAGGAAGCAGGAAGGATGTGAAGCTTCAGCTCGGACAGTCACCCTAGGACTGAGTCTCTAAAATCTGCTTCTGTTGGAGAATGCTTCTTGGGGGGCCAAGTTCCGGCACGCTGTTTTTTCGGAGAGAGAGCCCGCCCATGCTAGGCAGAGACCAACCAGCAGGGTCCCACCTGAGGGTGCTGAAAATGGCACCTGCCCCCACATTGTGCCATGGGCAGACATGCAGCCACTGTGACATCACCCAGGCAAGCGCTTGGCTTTTTTAGGGACTAAAAGCAGAAGGCCCTTGGAGGGATCTGAGAGAAGAGCGAGGGGATAGCAAGAGAACCAGTTACTGCAATGGCACCGGGAGGCAAGAAGGGAAGCCATTAGCTTTAGATCCCTGCTGATGCCACTCATCCCAGGCACCCTTAAGTGCCATGCCAGAGTGGAGCCTTGGGAAGAGCTTGGGCTGTTCACGTCCACGGCCCCTGCCTCCTTACTTGAGGGCTTCGGAGACAGAAGGGAGGCTAGTGCTAAGTGAATACAGACTGGGCTTGGAGTCAGGAGGCCACAGTTCTACTTGGACTCCTGCGGTTCACTACCTCCAATTTCTGGCCACACAGCTGCCCTCTCTGGGCCTCAGTGGCCTCATCTATAAAACGAGGGAAGACTGAGCTGCATGCTAAGATCCCTTGCAGGGTTAAGATTCTGACTCCTCTGTTCTCATGAACAAATGCAGTATTTTCTTTGTTAATTTCTTGGATTTTATATGTTTACCAAAAGCATCCCTTAACTTCCTGTCCCCGTTCTTTGTTCCTATACAGAAATAAATCCACCAATAACTGTTAGCCATTTTCCTGAGCATGCTCAGTTTTTCAACCAATTACCATTTCCTTTTGTTAATTCACTTAATTTTTTTTCAGAGTGGAAAAAGCACTACCAAAATGCATCAAATACTACAAAGTGGTGAGAGAGAAATCTTTAAAGTGAAGTAGGACCATTTTACATCGTTTAAATATATGTATATCCATGATCGGTTCTGAGCTTTACCATCTGGGAAAGATACACATTTTAGGGTAAAATGAGGTTTAGAACGGTTAACAGACCTGCTCAAAAATCACAAAAAAAGGATCTCTGGCGAAGCCCAGATCACCAGAATAGACAACCAGTAGTCTTTGCACCGATAGATCATTTTCTTCCTAATCATCTTGTCTTTCTAGATTTTCTGCTGGTATTTCTCGGTTTAGAAACGTATGCTTTGGCCATAGCCAAGTCAAAAGTTACTGCAACAGAACTGTGGCCAGATTTGCATCTGTCCCACTAGGCTTATTTTTCTAAGGTGAGATATCTATCCCACCCAAAGGGATTCCGTCCCCACAGACCCTGACCAGGAGAAATTCATGTCTCAGGTAGCCCAGAAAAATCCAGAGTTCAATTGCCAAGCTTCTACATACCAGAAAGGTTTATAGTTTGGAGGAGACTATGAAAAGATGGAGTTTTCCTGGTATTTCCTGGCATTTCTTGGACGGATAACTGAATTAGGTGGGACAGGGAACTGGAGCCTTCTTACCTTCACAGTTGAGAGCCAGGAATAACCTGGCCATTTGTCTCTGGAAATCTGCTTCCAAAGAGGAAAGTAAGTGATTAAAAACATGCAAAAACAGGAAGAAACTAGAGGCAGCATGGCATTTGCTCCCCTCCCCCGCCCAGAAGGTCAATATCCAGACCTCACTCCTCCATTTCTATTCGGATTCTGGGGCTATTAGCATGTGTATGTGTGTTTAAGTATCTCCAGATTTGCTAATCAGATGTGACACCCCCCCCCCCCGCCCCGTTTGTTCACACATGCCCTAATTAAAGATCTAAGAAGCACCCTGCTACCCTCTCAAAATGAACACACATGAAGTCCGTTCCTCTAAATGAGAATAAGCTTTACCCGACGTAGTCCTATCAATTTTTCTACCACCTAATTACGAGTTGTAATTTCTGGAAAAGCAAGACAGCCA
This sequence comes from Leptonychotes weddellii, assembly GCF_054177405.1. NCBI lineage: Eukaryota > Metazoa > Chordata > Mammalia > Carnivora > Phocidae > Leptonychotes > Leptonychotes weddellii. The sequence continues at coordinate 12,073,487 of NC_138369.1, forward strand.
CAGACCTGTTGGCCTGACTGACGGGTTATTTATACTGAGTGTTTCTTCAGACAAGGCACAGGCAGGACAAATGAAAGTGTTTAAAGGAAACAGATCTATAGGGAAAATAGTCACTCGCTTTTGCTTTTCTGCAGTGCTGGGCTAATTGTAAAAATGCAGAGGTAAAGGCCTCGCACTTGGCTACCTCTCTTTGAGGCTGGGAAGATGTTCCCCTGCTGGGCTTTTAAGAGCTCTCTGCAACTTCAGCACCACGGACTCAGCATTGCCCCAAGCTCTTCTGTAACTGGTTTTATTGCTTTAATTAACCAAGGTTAGGTGGGACAGATTTACTTCATCTCTGTAATGTCATTGTTGCCTGGCTAGCAGCAGCTCTTTACCTCTCGCCCTTGATGCCTGGCCTGCACAATTAGCACCTTATTATAGGTTGGCCTCACGTCTAATTACCACACTGGCTCAATTGGGCACTTTATTTCATTGTCTTGTTTATGCGCTAGTTCGAGTGCCTGGGCTCTCCAACTAGAGTAAATCCTCAACTCCTTTTAGGCAGGTATATTTTCAGTTTCCCATCTCTGAGTCCACAAGAACACTAGACACTCACAGGCATGCAAACAAATACTTCCTGTTTGAAGAGCTTCTAGATGTCTATTCTGGGAGTAAGGCACATGGTTGGCATCTGGGTCTCCATGCCTCGCCCCATCATCAGTCCCAGATCCATCAGCCTTCTCTGTTGTTGAGGGCTCTTCTCAGCTCCTCTGAGTTAAGCTCCACTTGGCCTGTATGTAACCTTTCCCCTTATCTAAAAGGGTTGGCTGAAACAGACATAGGAGCATCCCCTCAGCACCACGTTCAACGTTCCTTTAGGATAAGGATTCAAGGGATGTGAATTTATGCTTGAATAGACTCCCTCCTTTTGGAATAAAAACTAACTATAGTCTACACGGCAGTTAACAATTCCATAACAAACATAGGCCTCCTTCACCAAATACTTTGGCAAATGAAGTATAGTCTGGTGGGGAGACTGCATAAGGGATGGTTAGGAGGGCAAGTATGGGGGTTGGATTGCCTGGTCTCAAATCCCAGCTCTGGCACTTTTAGTCATGTGACCTGTGACCCTGATCAAGACAATCAACCTCTCTGCACCTCAGTTTCCCAGTCTGTAAAATAGGGATAATAGTACTTGCTTCATAGGGCTCTTGTGAGGACCAAATCAGTTAATCATTGTAAAGTGCTTTAGAACAGTGCTTGGCACCTAATGAGCACTATGTTATGTTAATGTTAATGCAAGTTAATGTTAAATAAAATTAACAGAGTACAGAGATTCAGAATGGACAGACCTACAAAACAATATGCCCTCCCCCCCTCCCAAGAATCTGACAGTGATGGAAAAACATGCTGGTTTTATAGACTAAGGTGTTATTCTTGGCTTCTTGATTTTTCTGGCTAACACGCATTCTTTGACTTGCTTTAATAACCAAAAAAGAACTCTGAATTTATGAGTTTTAAAAATTATCACAACAAACATGATAAAAAATGTTCCGGCAGCACTGAAATATAACAGTTAGTGAAGGTGTCATTGTTTTAGTAGAGAATTTAAAATAAACATTTTACTGTTTACACCTCTCAGACCTACTTAGCCTAACAGGTCAGACATCATTCATAATATTATTTCGCAAATACTGCCAACTCTTCTCCAGCAAGGAACCTTTAGTCAATTGCCAAGGGAATGGTTCAAATAGATGTTCTATATTTTCGAAGACATATTGAAAGATCTTTATATAAAGATGACTCCATGGTATCCAACCCAAATTCTTCTGTCTTTTCTGATCTGTCCATTTGCTGCCACTTTTTAAATCCTCAATCCTCTTAGATATCCTAGCTACTAAAATTCCATGTTCATGGTCTCTACTTTCTGGGTAATCTCTAGAACAAAATATCATTTCTAACATCAGCAGTCCCTTGTTATCTCATCACAAAGCTCCTCACATAGAAACCAGGTGTCCAACCACACAGAGTCCTATGTACCACAATGGGTGGGGCACCTGTGCTTTCATTCGGGAGAAAAGCCTTCCGGCTTCACCTCTCCCAGTTTCCCTAGAGGGCAAAGTCCAACCCTCTAGGATGTCTTCCCTGTACGTACACCTGTAAGAGAACTATGGAGACAAGAAACAACTGATGTCCAGTCTACTAGGAAGTGATCACTTATTTTGGAACTCAGCAGCTTACAGCTTAAGAATATGGGCAGGTACTTCTTCCCTGTACCCTCCTCTGGCCCACCTCCCTAATCCCACTATGTTCATGGTGCCATCATCATAGTTCTTAACCATGTTCTGCGGTTATGTTGACCCTAGAGCCTTTCCCTCTGCCTGTGAAGTTTCTCTGGGCAGAAGTTGTGTTTTATTTGTTTTAGTGTTCCAAAGTTGGCACAAAGCCCATCCATGGTAAGCTCTCAATAGTTACCTATGAGACAGTGTCGAAGCTATTGGCTGAGAAATACATTCTTTAGATGATCAAGCTGTCAAGGGTTACTGTATTTTCACTTTTGAGAACAGGGAGGCTCCTTAAAAGGCGAAAGATTTATGCGTTTTGAAGAGAAACCGGAGTATGGGGAGGCTCCTTAAAAGAGGGACATTTGGAAAAGTCATCAGATCCCCTTGCTTCAATCACTTTGGGTTAACTTTCCCCCATTTACCCACATGACCTCTTTAAAATCTGTACCATACCCTATCTTGCCTCACCTTAATGGGCTCCTTCAGTGACCCTATATTCACCTTGCAGGTATCCATTCTGGATATCCAAGGCCCTACTCCCACTTGGCCACCGCCAGGGCTGGCTCCCCGCCCCCCCAGCTGTCTATAGCTCCCAGAGACCACACCATCAAGCCGAGGCTTCCAGCCATCGCTGGGAAGGGCTGGGGACCCTGGGCACTGTGCCCCTCGCCAGCGCCAGTTACCAAGACTCTGCCCCCTCCTCTCTTTGGGACAAAGCTCCAGCGACCACCTAGGGCAAGGGGGATCCTGCAAGGTTCTGGGTCAGCGTCTGGTCAGCCCCAGAGAGAGGGGGCACAGGTGGAATCCTTGGGGTGGAGTGAGGACGCCTCGGGCTTAGTGGGCACTCACTCCCGGCCCGGACCTTTCCCACCGAGAACGAACTAAAGAGGGCTTCACCGCCTCTTCTTTTCAACCACCCTAGGGACTAGGGAAATGCGGGACGGAGGGCGGGGGGTGGGGAGAAGAGGGGAGGAGAGCAAGGAGACAGCCCCTCAGGCCAATCATGACGTCCGCCTCCCCTAGCTCGGGGTCGGTCTCTCTTTCAGATCTCTCTCTCTTTCTCAGGTCCCTCTCTCTCTTACACACACACACACACACACACACACACTCTCTCTCTCTCTCTCTTTCTCTCTCTCTCTGCTACTTCAACTCCAGCTCTGAGCAAACTGCGACGCGCGCCTCTCCCACTGCAAGTCCTAAGCTCCGGCCCCGGCCCGCGCCTCTGGCCTCACCCCAGCCTTTTCACTCAACCCCAGTTCCCCCTCCCAACTGACCGTGAAGCCGGAGGCAGTTCCCCAGTCCCAGGCCCCCGGTGGGGCTCCCGCCGCCGCCGCCGCCGCCGTCGCCTCCCCCTGCAGCCCCCGACCCGGGACCCGACCTCGGGCTGCAGCGATGGCTCGCCGGCACGAGGCGCCGCGGCTTCCCGGACTCGTCCAGACACGGGGCGGCGCGCAGGAGAAGCCCATCGAGCTGCCGGCGGTGGCGGCAGCGGCGGTGGCTGCAGGAGCGGCCGCCGCGCAGGCTGATGACGCACGGGCGCGTGGGCGGGGGGGCGCGGTCGGCGCGGGGGCGACGCGAGCAGATGACGTACGACGAGCGGGGCGGCTCGGCAGCATGGCGTCGGTGGCGCTGAGTGAGGCGGAGAAGGTGTATATCGTGCACGGCGTTCAGGTAGCTACGCCGCGGCGTCAGCCACCGGGTTTCCCCTGGCGCTGCGGGTGGCGGCGCGCCCTCGCTTCGCTCGGGAGGAGGCGGCCAGGCGGCGTGCTGGGTTTACCTGGTGATTAGACAGCCCTGCGGCCGGCGTTTGCCGCACGAAGCCGGCAACGCGTGTGTATTTAGGACCTCACGACGAGGGTCCACTTAGGACTGTGTGCGTGCTTGAAGCCTTCCGCGTCTACAAGGTTCCAAACCTGGGTGGGAAGGCAGTCCCTGAGGCCTCTTCTTAGCGAAGGAGCACCGCCCCCAGGGCCGTCTCTTCAGCCTTCGGGAGTCGCATCACTGGGCTGAGCCTCGCTTTTCTCAGCTAGGAAACGGGGGTTGGCGGTAGGCTTCTGGCCCGCTCTTCCTTACCTCGTGGTTGGGAAGCACAGGGAGAGAAGGCAGTGAGGTGAAAGCGCTTTGAAAATATAAATTTCCTTACAAATAAACGGGGAAGAATGATTAAAAAGCGGCTCTACGGCCAGTGGCACTTAGTTCTAAGATCCTCAGAGGCAGCTGTAACTGTGTTTAGATCTTCTGTGGTCAGTTTTCAGTCCCTGGAGTCAAGACCACTCCAGAGCGAGAGTTGGAGAATGTTGGGTGTAATGAGCTACCAAGGAAAGCCAAGTGTGGCCTTCTTGTTTGTAACCTACCCAGGTTAGAGACATCCCCAGACGTCTCGGTAAAGCCTAATGAGAATCCTGAACTTGGCTGTAGAGATCTAATCATTTTGCGTTTTACTTTTCACATTCAGTCCAGTATGGTCAAATTCAGCTTCTGGCGTCCCCTTTCCGTCAGACATTGTTTCCTTTATTATTTCAAAGATGAATAAAGTAAAGGCAACGGAATATAACATATATGCTAAGGGAGTGGTATAGTTAGTGGAGGTCAAAGGAGCTATACAATATTGGGGGCTGTGATGCTCTGAAGGCTTCCCTAAGGAGGCGGAATTGCTTCCTTAAATCCATGTCGTGTCCTTCCTGTGTATATTTTCAGGACTCCCTATTCATTCATTCAACCTAGAACTAAGCTAAACTCAAGGGATGGGAAGGAGGCTGCCCTTATATAGCTCCCATGCTAGAAGGAAGAGACAAATTACAGATCTATTTGTGTGTTTGTATGTAAAATTGTACTGATAGCTGTGAAGGAAAAAAAATCAGGGACCTGGTCTAGTCCAGGAAGTCCGAGTAGGCTTCCCTAAGGAAACAGTATTTGAAATGAGCTCTCAGCATGCTTAAGAATTAAGTAGGCTTGAGCCTTCCAGGAGGAAGACATGGCGAATCCGCAGGCTCTTGGAGGAAGTGTGGAGCCACAAGGGTGGGCTGGGGGTAGTGGTGGGAGATAAGGTTGTGGAGGTGGCTAGAAGCCTGATCTTAGGGGGTTTAGATGCTCAGACTCTCCTTTCTCGTGGATCTTGGGAGGTAATAATCTGCTATTTGGTACCTTTAAAACCTAGCCAGTGTCCAGCGCTGAGTAGGTACTCAATGACATTGAGTAAGGTAGGTCTTAAAAGGGAGATCAGTTGGACACTTTGCATTTTTAAAGTTAAACCTCGGTCTTACCAGTACCATGAACCTAATATTAGGGCCACAGTTGTTGGTAAATGCTTTGCTCTGTGTATCATGGAGCCATGCAGAGTAACTGACTTTAAATAAATCTCTTCAGAAGGACTATTAGTGTTGGCTACAAATTTGCTCTATTTATGGAGGAGGGAAACAGAATTGACACCATCTGAATAAAGGTCAGAAGGCAGGTGATTAAGCTTCCCATGGGATCTCCACTGACTCAGTTCTAAAATCACCTCAACTTTTGTTTTGTTGGTCTTTGAGTGCGGGCAGTGCACCTTATACAGTACCTAACCAGAATCTTGTTCTTGCCTGTATCTGTAGACCTACTTGTGGTTTTTTTGTTTGTTTGTTTGTTTTACTTTTCACCTTTGGTCCAGTATGGTCAGTTTTAGCTTCTGTCATCCCTTTTCTTTCAGCCTTTGATTCCTTTACTATTTCAGGGATATTTCATCTTGGTTTGGTGGTAGTTAGAAATAGTTGAAATTATTATTTTTTAAAGATTTTATTTATTTGTCAGAGGGAGAGAGCAAGAGAGAGAGGGAGCGCGCACACAAGCAGGGGGAGCGCGGCAGGCAGAGGGAGAAGCAGGCTCCCCACCGAGCAAGGAGCCTGATGCGGGACTCGATCCCAGTCCCCTGGGATCATGACCTGAGCCAAAGGCAGACACTTAACTAACTGAGCCACCAAGGCATCCCAGAAGCAGTTGAAATTAACCTCACAGTGTATGTTGAGGACTCAGTTGCTAGGAATGGTAACCAACAAACTCGCTCAAGCAAAAAAAGTATGCTTTAGAAGGTTACAAGTGTTATTCCAGGAATTCAGGGTTGTCTTCAGGCTCTCCCTTGCTCATCTCTGCTGCTTTTTACGCCTCTGTTTATTCTTACCTCTCTTCAGACTGGTCTTCTGTTTCTCAGGCCATGTAGTAGGAAGAATGTGGCTACCTCTCAGCTCCTGGGATTACAGTTCCTCTGTATATAAGAAGCGATCCCTTCTAGTTCAGTTCCAACGTCATGTTTCCAGGGAGAAAAATCTCTTTGCTTCAGCTTGGGTCAGGTGAAAGGATGGACAGAATCATTAGGCTTAAAAATGGCCACTGGGAGGATGGGGTACACTTGAGAGAAAGCAGTTTGTGAGCGAGGAGGATGAATCATATCAGGTCCTGAGAGAGTATGGAATCCCATTCAGATAATTCAGGGGACTTATATGATGTGACTATTTATAGTGGTGTGGGTGGCTTTCAGGGAACCTACAAGAGATACTGAGGAGCCCAAAGACTAGCAACCACAGGGAGTAGCTGTTACCCTTAGGCTGAAGGGGCCAAGGGAGGCAGTTGTGTTACCAGATGCCAATGATAGCTAGAACTGTGGAGGAAGAGCTACTCAACAGAAATTGTAGGCTTGGCCAGATGAAAGCACTGTCAGAAATGTGACCCAGCTAGGGGTGATAGGGATGGGGGGCGGGGAGCAAGTCCCGAGGCAGCTCCAGGCATCTGCTTGTGGACCTTTCATTGGCCAAACCCAACCACAAGCTAGTAAAGGGAGTCCAGGTGATGCAGTTTGGAAGGAGTTAACCTGGTGCACAGATGAGGCCAGAGAAGGATAGAGAAGGGATCTAAGGGAGTGGGACAGGAGAAATGGAAAAGTTGATCAGTCAGTATTCTTAGTATATGATTGGATTGGTTTCTCTTAGGTTCCCTGTCACCCTTTGAAGGCTGAAATGTCCCACTCTGGTCAGGTACATATTATAATTTTTATGTTATTGAATCTTTGAAACCGGCTTGAAGGTGAGTATTAATTATTTCTATGTTAACAGATGAAGAACTGAGCTCAGACAGGGTCGAAGGTCACACAGAAAGTACGTGATGGAGCAGGGACAGAAATCCAGATCTGTGTGATTGCAGAGCCCATACTTGACTTTCATGCAGTTCTCCTACTGCAGTGAAAGCCATTGTCTTCCCGTCCTTAAATAGGGTTCCCGAAGCAAAGGCCAGAGAGAATCCCCATTTCTACTTCTCTTTCTTTCTCTTTCCATCTGGAAGCATGTGAGCAAACAGGAAGGAAGAAGGGACGTTCTAGAAGTTCTGGACACTGCTCCGCCCCACACCATTTTTCTAGACTTTAAATAGTGCATGATATATACTGTATTGTTATCTTTTTAAGTAGTATTTTCCCCACTTTTGTTATAAGTTCCTTTAGAGCCCTATTTGCCTTTCTTTGTACAGCTTTTGTTTTACCAACTTGTATACCAACTCGTATCTCAAACTCTTTTTTTCTCTATTTGCCATATTCAGGAATTGTGGGGGGCAGATTTTAGAATTTGCAGAATCTAAGATTTACCCTCTTTCGAGTTTGAGTAACTGGCTAGATGTGCGTTTTCTTCATGAGGAGACACAGCTAACCTCCATCTCAGCCCAGTGATTCTGAAGTCTTGAAGTACCTTTTATTCACCCGCAAAGTGCAGATTCCCAGGCTTTACCCAGACCTTCAAATCTGTACCTTTGGGGCTGGAGCCTGGGAGTTGGATATTTTCACAAAGTGTTGGGAGATTTTCATACCGGCAGCAGACATCTATGGGCAGACCACCGGCCTGGTCCAGCTGAGTCTGCTGTGGAGTCTCTGCTCCTGCCTGCCTGAGGTCACGTGGTCTCCCGCTGTGTTCTGTTCGCAGGAGGAGTTGGGAGCCCGAATGGGCAGGGCTTCTTTCCCAGCTGCACCATTTACATTGAGAGCGATTGTACCTGAGTTTCAGAGCTAGCTCCCTCTGATAAAATGAGACTGTATCCATCTGGAGGGCAGAATGGGGTTGTGAGGAATGATGAGATGGGGAAATATAGAGTGCCTGGCATGTGGTCAACCGTGAAGAGATGTTGGCTCCTTTTCAAGCTTGTTTTTTCCATCAGAGGTATGGCTTTGTGCTGAACCATGCACACTGTATTCCCAACCTTCACAGTGACCCCACCAGGGGTTCAGCCTGGGGCTGTTGAGGGCTAGAGATTATTAAATTATCTCGAGAAAAAGCCGATTTGTGGCAAGGGCTAGAAAGTCCTGAGGCAGCTCCAGGGCACCCCATCTCATGGGCTCCATTGTGGATCCTGTGGTCCGTGTGACGGTCTGCTTGTCTTTGTCTGTGGTAACACCTCCACTTCTCTCTCCTGCAGTGTATCTCTTCTCTGCAGCACTTGCTGTCCAGCTTCCCTTCATCATGGTAAAATCTGTCACCGCCTCCCCGCCCCCCCCAGCCCCGGCCTTTCTTCTGGGTGGCCTCTCCAGCCTCCCTCCATACCTGACCTGTCAGTTCCTCTTTAACTCCCTTCTTCTCAAGTATTTCCCAGGTCAGAGATCAGATTCCAAGGAGAGAGTCAGTTTCGTGCCAGAGGAGCCGGTTGCTCTCTGGATTGTGTGCTTGGGGTCAAGCCCCTACCACTGGCTCTAGCTGTTGGGGGCGGACAGTGGCTTGGTCCTGTGGTCTCAGTGGAGTGGGAGGCATGGTAGGCTTCCCAGAGGTCTGCTTACTGGTGCCGTGGCCATGACCCGGACATTAAACTGGGCTTCATAGGTTCAGACCAGGCCCTAGCGATGGATTAGCCCCTCCAAGAGGCATTCCTCTTGGGGCCTTGTCAAAGCCATCTTACAGAATTTTTCCTGGCAGTTGAAGGGAGGTGTAGCTCAGCCGATGGTTTTAGTTTCTTTCCTGTGGCTCTAGCTTTCATTGTAGGCATCGTTGGCAGAACAGTGCAAAATAGGGGGAACAAGGCTGAGACTGGGGTCTTTAGCTGTAAAACTGAGCAATCAGTATTCAGCTGCTCAACCCGGCCATGCAGAGCTGGAGCCAGCGCCCAGGACTCTTGATTTTGAGCCCTGTGCCCTTCCCATTTGCGGGCCCGGGGCTACAAAAAGCCTGCACCCAGGCACTTTGTGAAGTGAACAGAATCACATCCTTGAAGGGAACTGCGGACTACTCAATGCGCTTGGAAGGTGAATGAGGATCGACATCTGGTTTTGCCTGCTGTGACTTGGGCCACTGCCTGCAGAGCTGGATCTGATGTGGTCCTTCTCCTAAGTGGGGTCATTCTAGTGGGAGAAGCATTCTAGTCTCCATTCTGTAGCAGGTCCGAGGTGTTGGACAGGTCAGAGCAAGGTAATGGGGTGTTAACCTCACTGCCAAGGCCACAGTCTAAATTCTCCCAAGCGTGTTAGGTTAGTAGAGCTGACCTATCAGCTTCCTTTAGTGAGTGATAGGACTGGGTTACTTGGGTCTGAGGAAAGTGGCTCTGGGTGGAGTCACTTGTCCTTCCACTCTGCCACAGGCAGTGAAACAGGTGCCTCAGTGACCTACCTCATCCATAAGCTCCCTGCAGGGCTGTTGTTTAAGGATTCGGTGAGCTGATACCCGCCCTAGAAGCAGGAGAAGGGAACTGTGCAGGGGGCACTTCTGTGTGCTACACTGTGCTGAGGGTCCCCTAAATGATTCCTGGCTTTTGGATTCTCCTATAATTCTGTAAGGTTGGGGTGATTCCTGCTTCCCAGACAGAGAGACGGTCTCCAAGCTGTTGAGGAGCTAACTTGCGCAAGGTCGCAAAGCTGGTATGTGACAGGAGAGATTTAAATATAGGTCGGGGGCGGCTGGGTGACTCCATCAGTTGAGCATCCAGCTCTTGGTTTTGGCTCAGGTTGTGATCTTGGGGTTGTGGGATGGAGCCTAACATCGGGCTCCGCGCTCAGTGGGGAGTCTGCTTGGGATTCTCTCTCCCTCTTCCTCTGCCCCTTTCCCGAGCACGCTCTTTATCTCTCTCTCACTCTCAAGTAAATAAATAAATCTTTAAAAAATACATATATGGGTTGGAGGTGACTCTGCCACACCACACCCAACCAGCAGGGGTGTTGTGATTGGGTGAGAAACAACTGGAAAGTCACTGGGAGCCGTCCCAGTCCCCTCTATCGAGAAGGACAGCCCTGTCCTCCACTCCATGGTGGTGCCCAGCACTTGCTGACATCTCTGTTGGGTTTTTGAATGGAGCTTTCACTGCAGGGCAGCCCCTGTTTAAATGGTCACACATGAATTAATTCCTTTCTTCTGAGTACTACTGGTGAATAAACATTTTGGTAGGGTGTCTGGCTCTGAGCCAGACCAAGCAGGTTTGGGTAATTTTTAAGCCTTTTATGAGGAAAGCTGGATTAAAAAAAAAAAAAAAAGTCCTGAGTGCAGTGATTTGTGGACTAATTTGTTTTTTTGATTTTTCTCCTATTCTCTTGGGTGCTTTTTTTTCTATGAAAAAAATATATATACTCTGTGCATCCTTGGAAAGGAAAATTTGTAGCTTTTTATTTATTTCTTACTTGTCACCTGAGCCTTTCCCAGTGAGCCTTCCCCAGGGAGCAGAGAGTGGTTTAAAGGCTAGAAAGGCAGTACCTGGTAAGGCCTGGTTTCCTGACCCCCTCCCAGCCCCATCCTGGAACAAGGGGGTTGTCCACTACAAAGGGTAGTGACTAGATCTTTCCAGAGAAGTGGTATTTTAAAGCCGCAGTTGGAAGCCCTGTCACCTTGTGGCCTCCCTGCGTTCAGAGCTGTTTTCTGCATCGTTAGGACCGACTGGTAGAGCCAGTTCATCCTTCGAGGGAGGCCTGTGCTGTCTCCTGTTGCCCAGGGAAGAGACCCTTTAGAATGCAGGGGACCGGGGCGCCTGGGTGGCTCAGATGGTTAAGCGTCTGCCTTCGGCTCAGGTCATGATCTCAGGGTCCTGGGATCGAGTCCCACATCGGGCTCCCTGCTCCTTGGGAGCCTGCTTCTCCCTCTGCCTCTCTCTCTCTTTCTGTCTCTCATGAATAAATAAATAAAATCTTAAAAAAAAAAAAAAAGGAATGCAGGGGACCATGTGGAATTGTGGGTTAAGAGCCCTGGCTTGGAGTTCAGGTGCTCCTTATTGGCCATGTGACCTGGGCCAGACATTTAGCATCTTTCAACCTCTTTCCTCATTTGTAAAATGGAATGAAAAAAAAGCTATCTTAAAAAAAAAAAAGAGAAAAGAGAAAAAGCTATCTTATAGGGTTATTGTGAGAGTTAAATGTGTCAACTGTGTAGCGTTCCTAGCACGTTATCCCAAATATAGTAAATGCACATTAGAGAGTAGCTACTATTAGTTTTTGCAAATTATTGTGGCTGTTTTAATTAATAGATCTATAGAATTAGAGAAGCACCATTGAGGCCTTCTAATTCAATGTCCATCTTTTAACAAAGGAGGAAACTAGTCTCGAGCGTCTCGTCCTAAGTCAAGCAGCTAGTTATGGCAGAACCAGGCCAGGAGCCCATGACTAATACTCCTGGTGATTGCTCACACTTGCACCCGACCTGCAACTCAGGCAGGAGTCTTCATAAATTATGTTTCTGGGCCCTGTTTTCACTTTCCTCACAGGGCACACCTGGGGGAGGGGGCATCAGAGATCGACCTAGGAAGCCTTTCCTGTTCTGTGGGTGGGGTTGTCAAGAGACAGTTACATAGTTTTGGGATCCTCCAGTGAAGAGGGATCACTTTATGGAGTTCCTCCCTGGAGGTTCATCTCCTAGACTTGAAATTCTGTTGCTTTTCAAGTACAGCTCTCCCCAGACTCAAGATGGGCCTACCTCCAGGGGCGGGATGGCCTGGGGAGTGGATGAGCCGCAAAGGGACTTCAAATGGACTTGTGATGTTTATTTTCTCTGCATTAACAGGAGTGGGATACAGAAAGAGTAGAAACGGGGTAGAAGGTCAGAGCTGGGTGAATGCAGTGCTTTACTGGATTTCAGTGTCTCCGAATAAAAATGTCAGTCATATATGTAGTTAGCCAGGCAGTTTACAGGTAAATTTGTGACATTTACGTATTTTAGGACAGTGTTTTTAAATATTTTGAGGAGCATTAACCCCTTTGAGAATCTGATGAAGCTAATGAGTCTTTTTCTGAAAGAAGAGTGCTTTCAAAAAAAAAAAGATGTTTACAAAGAATGAGGAAGATCTCCATGAGCTGATGTGTAGTGATTGCCTGCATGTGTATTGTTAAGTGTTTAAAAAAAAAAAAAAAGGGAGAAAAGCAAAGTATAAAACAGTATCTATAGTGTGTTACTCTTCATATACAAAAGAAAGGGATTTAAAAAAATATTCATGTATCTGCTCATTTGTGCAAAGGAGATACAGGGACGATGAACCAGCAATTAAACAGATTGCTTGGGGTGGGTGGGAAAGAGCTAGAAAGAAGACGGCTTGAAAATAGGGCTGAGGGGAGAGCGGCCTTTCCCTGAGCACAGCTTTTCTGATAACTTTGACTCCTAGAGTCATGGTGATAGTCCACATACCCCAAAAATTAATGAGTAATTTAAAGTAGCCAGGATGCGAGGGACCCACGTTGGAGCACAAACAGTTACAGATGATCCTCACAGGTGCAGGGGAATAGCAGAGCCACACTGAAGGGTGAGGAAGACACCTGGAAAACAGGATTCTGGCTGGGCACTGTAAGGCTAAAGAGGAAAAGAACTCTACACAAATACTATCCTCCATTAGTAAATTTGTTTCTCAAGATTTAACAAATACATAAATACATTGTGGATAATGAGAGCCAGGTTTCTCACTTTCTGAGAAAGAAGTTACAAATAAAACAAGGAGGAAGGTTAGAACCAACTATCAGTGTGAACACATGGCCTTTTAATAGTTATGTAGATAGACTCAGAAATAAATACAGCTGTGTGGGTTGGCGAACATATATGTTATCTAGCTCTGTCTGCGAAGAAGTTCTGGAAGCAATGATACCCCAGTAGCAATGAACTTACTTAGCAACCAGATCCTGGTTTTTAAAGCACTGTTCTTCAGTGAAAGGAACCAGGACTCCTCGGAGAAAGGGCTGATCCCAGGGCTGGGGCAGGGAGAAATACCAGAGGCTGGAACATCTTGTCTTGTCAGAAGTAAAGATGTGCTCAAAAAAGATTACGGGCATGTTCAAAGAATGCAGGAACCAACCCAAAGGAACCCCCAGTGGCCAAATCTGGAACACTTTGAGCAATAGCATAAGTAATGACAGTATTGGATTACAGCCGCAGCATAAAACAGATATCTATGAGTTATATTGATAGAAGTAAATAACAGAAGAAGTAAATACACGGGGATAACGGGTAGGCAGTACGTAGACCATTCTGAAATCCATCTTCTGCAGCAAGGGTCGGCAAACTTTTCCTGTAAAGGGCTGGACAATGAAGATTTGGGCCTCGCAGGTTAGGAGATCTCCATCACAACCACTCAACTCTGCCATTGTAGCTTGAAAGCCACAGACTGCCTCAAGGAGCAGGCGTGGCTGTGTTCCAGTAAAGTAAAACGTTTTGCAGAGGCAGGTGGCCGTTGGGCCGAAGCATGCTGTCCCTATTCTCGAGAATGCCTGGTTTAGAAGAGAAGAGCTGGGTGTCTTTGGCTGTCCACAGAGTGGATTTTGTTGAGTTTGGGAGGACAGGGGGTCTACAGCTGAGACAGTTGTAGCTCTGACAACACATACTTCCTGGCGCAATTTGGGAATTGCGATTTGGGAAGAGGCAGCTTATTTTGTCTCTCGTTCAGATTTTGTCTGTTCATGTGCCTGTTTGGGGTAGTGGGATGTAGTATGGACTTCGCTCTTGGTCAGGCCTGGGTGGAAACCCAGCTTTGCTCTCACCAGCCGTGGGACCTGGGATACATCGCTTTACTTCTCTGAGTCTTCATTCCCTCACATGTAAAATAGTAATATTGTTCCTCGCTACGAGGATAGAATTCTGGGTGATTCACTAAGAGAGCAGGGATGCTGTACTGCCTAGTTCCCTGGGGGAAATGGCGTGAACGAGTTTAGAAGTCTGTTGGCAATTTGGTGATGGTTGTATTAGAGTTGTGGTTGTTGCCCTTAGGAAGACCTCCGTGTGGATGGCCGTGGCTGTGAGGACTACCGATATGTCGAAGTGGAAACCGACGTGGTGTCTAACACCAGTGGGTCTGCCAGGGTCAAGCTGGTGAGTACTGCGACCACAGTCCATGCCCAGGGGGAGGACGGGCAGGCCCTAGGGAGCCAGCCGCAGGCCCCTCTGGGCTTTGGGAGTGCATATCTTTCCAAGGAATCCGAGACCCAAGCCAGAGTCTGGGAGGGCATCTGTCTTAGATCTGAAGGACCCCTTATCTTTTCAAAGGGCCACTTCCCAAGTTCCTTTGCAGGGCTCCTAAAAGAGTCCCCCGGGGTCATAGTTTGGGAGAGGAGGTTGGTGGTTGGGTATCTGGCTATCTGCCCTGAGTGAGGACCCTTCTTGCGTATGTCCTCAGGGTCACACAGACATCTTGGTGGGAGTGAAAGCAGAAATGGGGACACCGAAGCTGGAGAAACCAAATGAAGGTTACTTGGAGTTCTTCGTTGACTGGTCAGTACTATGCATTTTTTGGAAAGATTTTATTTATTTATTAGAGAGAGAGAGAGAGACAGAGCACAAGCAGAGGGAGCTGGAGGCAGAGGGAGAAGCAGGCTCCCTGCTGAGCAAGGAGCCCAACGAGGGACTCGATCCCAGGACCCTGGGATCATGACCTGAGCCAAAGGCGGACGCTCAACTGACCAAGCCACCCAGGTGTACCACATTCTTTTTTTTTAAGTAGGCTCCATGCTGGGTGTGGTGCTCAGTGTGGTGTTGGAACTCACGACCCTGAGATCAAGACCTGAGCTGAGACCAAGAGTCGGACGCCTAAGCCACCCAGGCATCCCTATGCATGTTTTTAAAGATAAATGATTTATATTTTTTAAAAGATGTATTTATTTATTTGAGAGAGAGAGCACGTGTGTGTGCGAGGTGGGCAGGAGGGGCAAAGGGAGAGGGAGAGAGAGAGAATCCTCAAGCAGACTCCCCGCTGAGCGTGACCTGAGCCGAAATCAACAGTCAGTCAATCAACTCAGTTGGCTAAGTCATCACTTAGCCAACTGAGCCACCCAGGCGCCCTAAAGAAAAACGATTTAAAAGAAGATTCAGACGGGGCGCCTGGGTGGCTCAGCCGTTAAGCGTCTGCCTCCAGCTTAGGTCATGGTCCCAGGGTCCTGGGATCGAGACCCACGTCGGACTCTCTGCTTAGCGGGAGGCCTGCTTCTCCCTCTCCCACTCCCCCTGCTTGTGTTCCTTCTTTCGCCGTGTCTCGCTCTGTCAAATAAATAGATAAAATCTTAAAAAAAATTAATAATAATAAAAGAAGATTCAGAGACTAGACCTCTGGTTTCCTGTTGAGCCCACTTTTATTTTGTATTCAGTCATCATTCCTGCAGGCAGCAGGTATTTCCTGTGTTCCTCCTAGGTGCCTGGCACTGGGATATGTGGAAGAAGGCCTTGGCTTGAGTCCTGCCCTTGTCCTAGTCACCCGGTCGGTGCTGGGCCTCGTTGTCCCTGTCAGAGAAAGGGCATTGCCAGGCAGCCTGGCACATGATGGTTCTGAGAGTCAAATGAAATGGTGGGTTTTGCAATGCTTTGAAAAATATCAAACATAGATAATAAGGGTCATTTGGTCTAAAATGCCCTGTTTCTCTTCCTGCTCTAGTTGTTTGTTTTCTTTTTTTAAAGATTTTATTTATCTGACAGAGAGAGACAATGAGAGCAGGAACACAAACAGGGGGAGTGGGAGAGGGAGAAGCAGGCTTCCTGCTGAGCAGGGAGCCCGATGTGGGGCTCGATCCCAGGACCCCGGGATCATGACCTGAGCCGCAGGCAGACGCTTAACGACTGAGCCACCCAGGCGCCCCTCTCCTGCTCTAGTTTTGCAGAAAACTTTTCATGACTTGCTTGGCAGAGAAAGGACATGGGCCGGCCAAACAGCCTGATGGAGGGAGTGGCAGCGAGGCAGGCAGCGTGGGTGTTGGGAAGAGCCGGGACTCGGCACTTTCTGCAGCCAGCTAGCCTTCTCTGGCCAGCTCTGTGACCTCAGGCTGGTTACTCAGTTTCTCTGTGCCTGAATTTCTTTATCTAAAAAATAGCGATAATGATACTGTTGCGATGATGAAGAAAGGAAATGAGGACGACAGAGTGAGCACCACCACAATGATTGGCTCCCAGCAGGCTTTCAGGAAGTGTTCCCCCCCGCCCCCTGCCATTGCCTCCCCTTTCTTGGGCTCGGGGCTCTTTACTGGGTTGCTCGCCCAGTCCCATCTTCTGTCTATAACTTCACTTCTAATTAGGTGGTGACAGCAGGCTTTCTTGAGGTGGTAAGGATCTCTATTAGCTTATGCTAGGTGCAGGTATATAATATCGATTCTGTATTAGAGTCCCCAAGACCACCCCCATATTTGGAGATTTTCTGGAAGGACCCACAGGACTCAGCATATAGTTGTACTCTTGGCTGAGATTTATTATAGCAACGGAAATGCTGCAACATGTGTGTGATGATTCTGCCCAAAAAAGCTTATTAAAGACTCGGCACCCAAGATTTTTATCGGGGCTGGTCACATGGGCACCCTCTGCTTAACACGTACCAAAATCCCAGACTCCAAGAAGGACAGCACATAGTCACCTTATCATATTATTTGCACAAAGAGTCTAGGCACAGCGGACCATAGTTCACTGTTGACTGGGAACACTTATTGTCAAGTTCCCGGATGGCAAATGAGGGCCCACCTTGCAAGCAGTCCCTTCCAAAGATAGCAGCCTTGGGCCTGCTATGTGCACCTTTTCGGCATAGATGCTGACCCACAGTTTATATGGTGAGTTAGAGTCTTCTGGTCTTCTTTCAAACTCAAAGGTTGGTCCTGGGGGCGCCTGGGTGGCTCAGTTGGTTGAGCGTCTACACTTGATTTCAGCGCAAGTCAAGATCTCAGGGTCGTGGGATCAAGTGATGCGTTGGGCTCCACAGTGGGTGTGGAGCCTGCTTAAGATTCTCCCTCTCCCCCCACAAGTAAATAAATAAAATAAAATAAAAAGAAGCTGGTCCTCACAACATCGCTGTGAGAGAGATGACCAGTGTTGAGAGAGGGTGAGTGAATTCCGCAGGGTCATAGAGCTGGTCGTGCCAGCTCAGACTTCTCCCGGTCTGGGTCTTTGCTTGTTCTACTCCATGCAGCCCGCAAAAGCCAGCTTTCCAGGGATATTGTGCTCAGAGTTCTGAGAACGTATCTGCATTCAGCTTTCTGGCCAGTTTTCCTTCCAGGCCATTCTTGCACCTGCCCTATGAGACCCCCCATACCCCCAGGCAGTCTCCTCTCCTGGTTGGACCTGGCTGCTCTCACCAGCCTGAGTCATCCAGTGGGACTGGCCCATCCTTTAAGTCTCGGTGACCTTGTTCAAGCTTCCAACTTATCCCTTTGCTCTTGGAGGAAGAAAAATACCTCTCCTGGCCTTGATCTGCCTAATTCAATGCAATAAACAGTCCCTGAGGAGCAGGCACCATGTGTGAAGCACTGTAATTTGCTTTTCTTTTTCACCTCTGTGTCATCTTCTACCTCCTTCATCTTCGGCAGACCACAGTCAACCCAGCCACACCAAAGGGAAGGTGTTGCCCTCAGATGCTTGGCATAGGGGACACATTTCATTGTGGCTCTGTGTCTGAACATGACTCCAGGTTAACCTGCTGCTCTTGTCCCTTTCTTGTCCCATCTGTAGAGGGAGGGTGGCTCCAGGGTGGGAGGACGCTTGGACCTGCCTCTTCCCAAGATCCAGCTTCTAGGAGTAGCCTCTCCCCCCTGACCAAGCAGGGCTGCCTGCTCCTCTCCTTTCTCCCTTTGTAAGTGTCAGGAGACCCTCAACAGGCCCAGAAGCTCCAGTTCCCAGGGAGTTCTCCTGACTCTCTTTCAAGATGGATAATCACAAGGTGGCACACTTTAGTGTCTTCACGTGGTTCAGTTAATGTGATCAGTCTAGCAGGTAGAATCACCGTGAGAGAGTCACAAAACCTTGTGTTCCTACAAACAAGGGAGATGTTGATTTACCAAGCACCTGCGACTGCCACCTTTATCAGAACCTCATCTGGGTCTTCAAAGAGCAACTCGTAATTGCATAAACAAACCCCTTTATTCCCATCCAGCAAATAGGAATGGCTTCTGGACATCTGTGGCTGTGCCCAGCACAAAGCGTGCTCCCCACCGACCCCTCTGCTGAAGAGCACGAGACCCTCATCCATCCACAGGCTGAAGGAGAGGTGTTACCCAGCTTGGGGTGGCGTGGGGTGGGGCTGTCAGTCTGAGCCCAGCTTGACTTGACTTATCAGCAACTTGCAGGGTTTAATTATGTAAATTCCCAGTGATTGGAGAAGTCTCAGGAAACTGCTTTTCTGCTACCTCATTCTCCTTCAGGTTTTTTTTTTTTTTTTAAAGATTTTATTTATTTATTTGATAAAGATAGAGAGAGGGAGAGCACAAGCAGGGGGAGTGGCAGGCAGAGGGAGAGGAAGAGGCAGGCTCCCCGCTGAGGAAGGAGCCCGATGTGGGGCTCGATCCCAGGACTCTGGGATCATGACCTGAGCCGAAGGCAGCCGCTTAACTGAGCCACCCAGGCGCCCCTCTACTTCAGTTTTGTCTGTTTGGAATGATAGTGGCACCTGAGGTAGACATTGCCTCCCACCCCCATAATTTTCCCTGTGTCTTGGGAATGCCTCCCTTTGGGGCGGGTACCCAACTGCACTGACCCTGACCCCGACCCCATCTCCATGGAGTAGTAA
Source organism: Leptonychotes weddellii (assembly GCF_054177405.1). Classification (NCBI taxonomy): domain Eukaryota; kingdom Metazoa; phylum Chordata; class Mammalia; order Carnivora; family Phocidae; genus Leptonychotes; species Leptonychotes weddellii. The sequence continues at coordinate 12,092,671 of NC_138369.1, forward strand.
AGACTTGGGATTCCTGAGCACTGCCCGGGAGATGCCTGGCAGCACACTCACTAAAACTGGGAGCAAACTCGGACCTCCTGACTCCTGTCTCATGTCTTTGGTGTGTTAGTTGTAACTTGAGAACAGGCTGTTTTAAATCAGAACTTTGAAACTTTGGGAAAAGATGATTTCCATCTGAACCCAGAGGAGGGTAAGAATTTAGGGAGCTGGTATATGACTCTGGGCTACCACTAGGTGGCGGTCCATCTAGTCTCTTCGTAGCTCTGACACCATGTTGATGGGGGGTATCAGGAAGCTTGGTTTAGCCTCTCTGAGAGGCTTCGGTTCTTCACTGGGGGAAGTTGAGGAGAACATTTTTCTTTTTTTTTTTTTTTTTTATTCATGAGAGAGAAAGGCAGAGGGAGAAGCAGGCTCCCAAGGAGCAGGGAGCCCGATGCGGGACTCGATCCCAGGACCCTGAGATCATGACCTGAGCCGAAGGCAGACGCTTAACCATCTGAGCCACCCAGGCGCCCGAGGAGAACATTTTTCATTCATAGACATTTCAGTGTGCCCAATACTTGCCACTTCCCTGTGGGATCTTAACTATTTTTCATTGTGATCACTCGTATTTATATCTAATGTTGAACCAGAAGCTTTAAGCCCTGAATTGGTGATTGGAGCCACTTGATCTCTGTTTCTCACTGCTTAGTGCTGCTTGGAGGGGTCACTGTTAGTGCCTGATGGGCTGGGGTGGCAGGGGACAAAGCAGACAGGCAACTTGCAGAAGTCAGTCGAAGCTAGCTGTACTCTGGAAGTCTCCAGAGCTGATAACTGTCCCAGAAACTTCATTCAAGGACATACAATGAAAAGCTCAAAATGTGCTCCTGTCCTCCCCGTTCCCACTCACGGGGAAGCTTCTGCAGGTTCAGGAATGAGCACCTGTACACACAGGGGAATGGGAGGAATTGGGGCCTGTTGCAGGGCTGGATGACTGACCACTAGACGGGTAAGGCCCAGAGTTAGCCCTGCCCCCACAGACCCACTAAATCACTTTTGTCTGCCGTGGTCCTGGCCTGACCTGGCTGTAAGACTCCATAGATTTGCAGGCTAGATTGATCACAGGGGAAACAGTGGGCCTAGTGTCTGAAGTCCTATCCCAGGTACACATGGCCTTGATCTCACCCTACCCCAGTTAAACCAGAGATGGCCCAAGCAGGAGGAGCAGAGTAGAGGTGATGAGTCAGGAGGGGTGGAGAACTGGGAGGGGCAGCATTCCCAGGATTTTTATTAGTTTATTGGCTTGGTAAGCAGTTTCCCCACAGCCGGGGAAGAGGGGCTGGGTCATACTTTATGAAGGATCTGAATTGGTTTTGGCAATTGTAGACACAGAAAGCACTTGGTTTTATGCCCCAAGCCCCAAGTGTGTACTCCGCTACTGAAAGAATGTATTGTGATACCTCTGAGCAGGGGGCCAGGATTAACAGCCTGTGCGCGCTCTCTTTTAAACTTTGCACTTAATAGAGAAGCTTTTTATCTAAGACTCCTTTGGTCTGCGTTCCTTGACTCCAGTATTTGTGATCTAGTAATAAGTCCCAAGACCAGAGCATCCATTCGTTACTTTGACTCACATTAGGCTACAAGCCAGGCATGGCAAACTACACATTCAATGGGAATCCAGTGCCGCCTAGCAGGTAAGGGCCAGGCTGCCTGGGTTGGAGTCTAGCTCCCTGGTCACTAGTTGTGTGAGCTTGGACAAATTATATAACCTTTCTGGGACTCAGCTCCGTTTCCTCGAAAATGGGGTCGGAAGTAGTGCCTAGCTCATAGAGTTGTTGCGAGAATCGAGTGAGCTGGTACATCTGAAGTGCTAAGAGTGGTTTCCAGTGGTTCCAAAAGAACATTCAAGTTTTCCTCCTTGTAAAATGAGAGAGTCAGACCATCTGAAGTCTCTCTGGGTTCTCCGTTAGGTCAGGGCCCACCTGTGAGATTTTTGTTTCACTAGCGGAGTTTGTTTTCAAAGGTGAGTTAAAATGCTTTTAGACAGGCTAGAGAGTCTGTCAGAGTCTCCATCACTGCCTGTGGATCACTGGTAGCTCTTTGTTCAGAGCACGGAGTTACCTGGCCAACCCCTGTGGGCATCCTTGTCCTCTGACATGGTCTCTGAGGCCCTTTTCTGGGTCTGCATCTCTGTCCCACGTCTCCCAAGAAGTGTCCTTGTCCTAGGAACCCCCCTAGTGATAAGAAAGGGACCCTCCGTTCTCTACCCCAACCCTACTCTTCATCCTTTGTTAGAATAGAGGGTTTCTGGCTTTTCTCGCATTACCAGAAGTATTATGCCCCTACCCCCAACCCCTGCCCCAACAATTTCCTTCCATTTTTCCAGCCTCCTCCCCCGAGTCGGTCCAGGACCCGGGCACCATCCAGATGCAGGAGTTTTCCGTGGTCTCATGAGCCTTTAAACCTTCCTCTCTGCCTGGCTACCAGCTATAAAGAATAATGTGTTTAAAGAAAAAAAAAAGCTTTTAGAATAGAAAAAATTCCCACTTTAAATTAGTTCAGTGTCCAAAAAAACCCCAGTGGGGTGTGGTTTTGTGGGTAGATTAATTTAGCCAGTTAGACCTGGGAAGGTCTGTAAGCCATCCCTTAGGGCTGTAAAAGAGTACATGCATCAGTCCCTGAGTAATTAATTCATCCCCCCCAGGAGGTTGTGGCCCACTGTAGTCAGGAAAAAATACACATTTTAAGCATAAGCACCTCCGGCTGGATTTGTCCACTCAGATCTATATAGATGTGTTTTTAAACACTTAAAAGATGGATCTTAATATTGATTGCTTAGTGTGTAAATTAGAAACAGTTTTTGTTTTGCTGGCTGTGCAGAATTATTAAGTTGGTCCTTGGGAACTTGATTATTTCACCATAAATGAGCTGCTTTTCATGGCTCAATGCCTGAGTCCAGCCGAAGCAGTGAGGGAACAGCGAGGCTGCCGTGGCAGTGATGAAGTTTCTCTTGGGGATTTTAAATTGGGGCTCTGCTGGCTCATGGTGGTCAGGGAAGACTATAATTAGGGAAGCAAAGTTACTGTATAGTGATACACTCTCATTATTTTAGGGGTCATTCTTAATGCCTATGTTAGAATGGACTAGACAAAAGGGATATTTAAATGTATCCAGTGAGATTTCTTTTAGCATTACACAGATGGGGTGGGCACAGCCTTGAGCCTTCACATGGGTTTTGCTTTGCCTGGAATCCCCATGCCTGTCTGCAGCCTGACTGACTTCTGCCCACATTCCAGTGTGGGGTCGCCTGTGACCCCCGGCACTGGTCGACATCCTCCTCGGCCCCACTCCTGCTGTTTGCTCCCTATCATGAAGTTGCCCCTGACTTTGTGAAATTGCCGACTTGGGGCCTTCATCCACCTTGCTCAGGCTGTCCCTCCAGTGCCTAGCATGGAGCTGGTACCTTCTAGATGGATGAGAGCGTGGACTAGAAAGCTTCAGTATGTGATTTTGTAGAAAGCATTGTGAAACAGCTGGTGTCTTACCTTTCTGGACTCTGTTCATTACAGTAAAATGATTACTGGAATGTTTACTTATCTCACAGATGTTTTGAGGGTTTGTTTTTATTAAGCCGAAACCCTCAGAAATTTCCCATTAAATACTTTTGAGTAATGCTTAGGGCAGCAAATGTTGATGCCTGTTCCTTCTTCATTGAGGTAATTGGGCATAAGTTTCAAGAGGCCAAAGTGGAAAAGTTTTTCTCTTGAAAAAATAGCAAATAAAGTAAAAGGGATAATCTAATATTTAATCAGCCTCCAGTCCTTCTCTCTCCTTTCCCTTTCCTGCTGTTCAGTGATAAGCTAAATTTTGTGACATAACTGTCATACAGATCTTCTAAATCGTTCCAGGAAGGTCACTCACTGTGCTTACGTTGTGGTTTCTGCTTTGAGGGTTTCATGGTGCATTCTAAGGCTGTGGAAACTCGGGATGGTGTCCGTAATGTGACCCCTCTGACCAGACTGCTTGATTCCCCAGGCCTCCTGGCTTCCTGGGCCTGCCCGAGGGGCGTTTTCCACTCTCCAGAGAGTGAAGTATTACTGGCCAAGGTTCATTTTACTACTGTTCTCTTGTTTCTCTTTGGATAAAGATGGCTTGGGCGCCTGGGTGGCTCAGTTGGTTAAGCGACTGCTTTCGGCTCAGGTCATGATCCTGGAGTCCCAGGATCGAGTCCCGCATCGGGCTCCCTGCTCGGCAGGGAGTCTGCTTCTCCCTCTGACCCTCCTCCCTCTCATGCTCTCTCTCATTCTCTCTCTCTCAAATAAATAAATAAAATCTTTAAAAAAAAAAAAAA
>NC_138369.1:12097100-12128740 GCF_054177405.1 Leptonychotes weddellii
AAGATGGCTTCTGTTAGAAGTGGGGGGCGGGGGGACGCCCATCACGCACACTGACAAACAGGGCGCGGTGCCAGTCTGGCTCCCTGCGCCCGCGTCTGGAGGCTGGAAACGGGGCGGGTGCTGTCTTTCCCACTGCAGCAACTTTCCTTAGAGCGCTGGTCCTTTCAGCATTCCACAGGGCGACTGGAACAAAGCCCTGTGCCCTTTGCTCTTTGTTTTTGAAAAGACTCACTCAGCTTTTCTGTTGCCTCTCCATGTAGTTCGGCCAATGCTACCCCTGAATTTGAAGGTCGAGGAGGTGATGACCTTGGCACGGAGATTGCTAATACCCTCTACCGGATATTTAACAACAAGAGCAGCGTCGACCTCAAGTCCCTCTGCATTAGTCCCCGGGAGCATTGTTGGATCCTCTATGTGGACGTGCTGGTACGTATCACGTTGCTGTACTGGCCACACCGTCTGCCTCTGCTGGAGACCAGTTGGCCTACTTTCCTGCCGGCGCTTTTTCCCTCTTCAAGTGGATGCTTTCAACTTCCAGGGTGAGATTAGATGGAAAAAGCATGATGTCCTGTAATAAGTTTTTGAAATTAAATACAACACGTGTCCTAGCACACAGAGAATACCATCCTGCAGTAAAAATCACAGACCAGGGCGCCTGAGTGGCTCACTTGGTTAAACGACTGCCTTCGGCTCAGGTCATGATCCTGGAGTCCTAGGATCGAGTCCCGCATCAGGCTCCCTGCTCAGCGGGTAGTCTGCTTCTCCCTCTGACCCTCCTACCTCTCATGCTCTCTGCCTCTCATTCTTTCTCTCTCAAATAAATGAATAAAATCTTTAAAAAAAAAAAAATCACAGAACAGTCCTTTCATGGTAGACCTAAGCTTATCCACTGGGCCTGTCGGGGAAGGAGAAAAAAAAACGAGTTGCTCTCTAGATGGTATCAGACGGAGGTGATGGGCAGAAGTTAGGCAAGTTGGCGTATTCTTCCAAGTGGAATGAGGATGAGCTTTTTTTTTTTTAAAGATTTATTTATTTATTAGAGAGTGCGCACACAGGGGGATGGAGGGGCAGAGGGAGAAGGAGAGAGAGAGAAGGAGAGAGAAACTGAGGCACACTCCATGCTTAGCATGGAGCGCAATGCGGGGCCTGATCTCACAACCCTGAGGTCATAACGTGAGCCAAAACCAAGAGTTGGACGTCACCCAGGTGCCCCGGGAGCGAGCTTCTTATATACATTTTCATGTAGGCCCATATAGGGCTCTTGCAAGCAGACACTGCTGTCTTCCCCATTTACAGGTGAGGGAACTAAGGCTTGGAGAAGTACAGCGACTAGCCCAAGAGGTCTCAGCTCGTGAGGAGTGGGGTTGGGCCTCAAAGCCGCATCTCTTTAAGGCCGGTGCTTGCTCTTGATTGCACTAAGCCATCCTCCCTTGAAAGCACTCTGTAGCCCACCTGCTTTGTGTCCCTCACTTCCCAGAGGAGGACCCTGAGGCCCTGCCTCTGATTCTGCTCCTCCAGGAGCCTCTCTCATCCAGTCTCCCATTTCCTGCCTGGTGTCTTCTCCCCCCTGCCCCCCCACCCCGGCCCGAGGCTCCATGGCCTGCTTCTGGGTGCTGGACAGTAACTGCTCATACCGGCATCACTCATTTTGCCACTTGCTTGTTCATGTAGGGAGAGGCTCTTGTGGGGTCTTATTTTATTCTTTTTAGTTAAATTTTAGGAACCTTGAAATGAGTGACTACATCTTCCACTTCAGATTGAGGTCACAAGGCTAAGCTGTTGATCAAACAAATTCGTTCATGAATCTAAAGATTTGGTGGCCTGAGAGTGAACCTCCTGACGAGGAACAGCCTGGCTGTCTCTAGGTGTTGATCCTGCATGAAACAGAGTAGGACTTTCTGGATACTTTTAAATTAATTTGGTAATGGATGGAGCCAGAAGACAGCAGCGGTGATCATTGTCTGGCAGGTTCGAGTTGTTTTGGATGCTGACGCTAATGGGTAGAAATAATGAAATTACAAAGTCCGTTTGCTTTTCCTTATCTCCGGTAAGTGGGATGTACCTTTTAGTGCAATTCCGACCAAGCAGGTAATTTTGTAGGTCCTGGTTTTGAGGAGGAGGGAAGGGCAGCCTCCAGTCCTTGCTGAATAAGAGGCAGGCTTCATAGCTGCCTGGGGAGTTACAGCCCCATGGTGCAAACTGTAAGGTTCCACCCTGTATCTGAAAACATTCTGTCTTTTCCTTACCTCCAAAAAAGCTGAAGACACGAGTGTTGTGGTGCATTGCACTTGTCCTTTGGTGATCCTGCTTTATTTCTTGTCCATATTTGTGCACACTTGTGGTTTTGTAGGAGGCTGTTCCAGGGAGGGGTCCTGATGCACTTTTGGATTAGTCAAGAGGCCTGTTCTCTCAGCGAAGGCTTTTGCAAAACGGATGACTACTGGGACATTGTCTCAGTTGAGAACCAGCGCCCTCCTTCCATGGGCAGAGGATATGTGGTAAGCAGGAGTCTCAGTGGTACACTGCGTCCCTGTCATCTGCAGACCTTCCCTTTTAAAACTCCTTGCATTTGGATTACTTCTCTAATATTTTTTCTCAAGGCTCTATTTGTTTTGGAAATAAGACATGAGCTTTTGAAATGTCATCCTCAGAAAAGTTGGGGTTTTTTTTGTTTTGTTTTTGAGAGAGAGAACGTGAGTGAGAGCAGGAGCAGGGGGCAGAGGGAGAGGGAGAAGCAGACTCTCCACTGAATAGGGAGCCTGATGTAGGGCTCGATCCCAGGACCCTGAGATCATGACCTGAGCCAAAGGCAGACGCTTAACCAACTGAGCCACCCAGGTGCCCCCTCAGAAAAGTTTTTAATGAGGGGCGCCTGGGTGGCTCGTCTGTTAAGCGTCTGCCTTCGGCTCAGGTCATGATCCCAGGGTCCTGGGATCGAGCCCCGCGTCGGGCCCCCCTGCTCAGCAGGGAGTCTGCTTTTCCCTCTGCCTCTGCCGCTCCCCCTGCTTGTGCTCTGTCTCTCTCAAATGAATAAATAAAATCTTTTTTTAAAAAAAGTTTTTAATGAATTAGAAAAGCAGTTTTTGAAACTGTATAGTATTAATGAGGTAGATCCATTTTTGTCATTCACATAATTTGTGTCTGTGGAGGGGTTCCAGTTCTGTGAAAGCCAGTGTTTGCGTTCAGCCTTGATGGCCACGTGCTTGGTGCATGCAAGGTAGGGGGTCGGCTTTCGTTTGGGGAGTAAGTTTTTATCTTACATCTAAAAATATACTGAATACGTTGAATCCATGTTTGAAGCAAGATGGTGGAAATCCAGTCTTGTCACTGGAATTAAAAAGATGAGTGAATCTCAGTTTATTTTTACCAACTGGTCTGGATAGTCCTTAAGCAGAGCCCATCTTTCAAACAGTCACTGGGCAACTTTCCCTGTTTTCATGCTTTTACTGTAGGTGCATTTACTATTCCAGTCAGATGACCCCCCTATTTCCAGTGTTATTTTTTACCTCAGTTGGGTTATCTTATGAGAGTAGAAATGTAACTTCCTGGAAATGTCACCCTTCTTTGCACTTCTTGCTTCTTTAATGGCATGGTTTTTACTCCAAGTGGAATACCTGTTAGGTATGACAGCGTGCAGGCGACCTTTGGTGGACAGATGGGTCACAAAGCTGTCTTGTGGTGACCCCGGGAGTCGTGATGAGGGACTGGCCCATAGTCCATGGCACTGGGCGTTGGGAGGACAGAGAGTGGGGGAGTGACCGCAGCACCTGGCAGCTGGCTGTGTGTGTGGTGCCAGGAGGCACGGAGCCCGGGGGTCTGAGAGGTTGGTGAGGGGAGGTCCAGGGGGAGCAGGTGTTTTGTGGGGAGACATGTTTTCTCCTTGTGCTTCCTAGCAGTATGTTTTGGAGGTTTGCCTTATGAAAAGAAACCCCTCATCCCCAGAAGGCCAACAGAAGAAGTTGTGCTGCTCCCCTGAAAGAACATTCTAGAATCTGTGCACCTGACAGGAAAAGGAGTGTTTATGACCGTGTGTATCCTCCTCTTCTCCAGTTCTGCTCCTTCCGCACCTCTGTTATAGGAGGGATTTTCACCTCTGTCCTGCTCTAGGACCACAGCCCAGACTCTCTGTAATGCTAGACGTCCCACACCTCCTGTTCTCTCCCAGCTTGTCTGGACCTGTTCACACACCCGCTCGGGCTGCTTTGGGTGTCCATATCGCACCCATTGTCCCCTGCCTCTGTGTTTAGTAGAAAGATTCTTACTAGGCTGTGCCTGCTTAGCAGCAGGAGAGGAAGCTAGGGTCTTCGAGCCCCTGTTATGTGCCGAATGGTAAGGATGTGATCTCATTTAATCCTTGCAGTCATCCTATAGAGAAGCAGGGCTTTGCTTTACTCAGGGGGAACCTGATGCTCAGAGGACACATGGCCAGCAAGTGGCAGAGGAGAGTGTCAGACCCACACTGCCCGACCTGGTTTACCCCATTGTGGGGCACACTGTGAGGAGCCCGAGCAAGCAGACCTGAGGCCTGGAGTGGGCTCATCCTTTGCACCCCAGGGAGGAAGCCAGGCAGGCTGGTACCTGCCCTTTGGGGGGCCCATGGGCAGATCGGGTTTAGCATTCTGCCCTCTTGATTTCCTCTCTTGCTGATAAGCCAGAATGTTGAAAATCAAAGTTTGTGGCAGGCCACCGTGTCACGAGTGGGAGGGCTTCTGTGTCCCCAGCTGCCAAGGAAGGGTGGGTGACGTGCTCTCCAGGGTCGCTTCCAGCGGGGAGACCCCACTGCTGCTACAGCGGATGTCAGCATTTCACTAGCACCTTCTTTGCATGAGGCAGACACTGTGGGATATCAGAGTGGGAGATGGTGGTCTTCAGCCCAGGCTGATCATCAGGACCGCCTCAAGCCTGGAGTAAAACACACACGCCGTGATGTCACCCTGCACGTTGCATAAGCTCCCCAGGTGGTTGTGATGCACAGCCAGGGTTAGAGAGCGCAGCTGTCAGCGACGCACATGGAGGACGTGCAGCACTCACCCTCTGTCTGGGAGGACGGCAACGGGAAATGAAGGCGCAAACCAGTATTCTGTAAAAGCACTTAGCTAATGCTTACTGTGTGCTGGACACACTGCGGAGGGCTTTACGAGTATGAGCTCATTCAGCCTGTGTTGCAACTCTGTTGGGACAGAGGGTGCGGTATGGACACCCAAAGCAGCCCGAGCGGGTGTGCGAACAGGTCCAGACAAGTTGGGAGAGAACAGGAGGTGTGGGACGTCTAGCAACTCTTTTTTTTTTTTTTTTTAAGATTTTATCTATTTATTAGAGGGAGTGAGAGAGCACCAAGCAGGGGGAGCGGCAGGCAGAAGGAGAAGCAGGCTCCCGGCTGAGCAGGGAGCCCCGTGCGGGACTTGATCCCAGGACCCTGAGATCATTACCTGAGCCGAAGGCAGACGCCCAACCTACTGAGCCACTCAGGCGCCCTGGAAAGTAGCCCCCAGCTGACTGGTGAAGACAGGAGTCCTCGCAGACGGTCTGAGTCGAGTCCAGCTGGAGCTCTTTGCTGGGCGGCAGTCTGGGTCTGAAGCACACGGAGGAGAGCTAGTCCTCGCTAGGCCAGTGAGCTGCAATTACAAAGCCGAGTGGTAACACAGGCCAGGAGGGCATCACTGAAATGAGGACAGAAGGATGTGTCACCATCCACTTAATCCTGTGCTCTGACCTTCCCGGCTGAATGAGCACACTTAAGCACAGTCAATGCTTTTGCTCTTGGGCAAGAATTTCGTTTTTATGGCACTGAATGCGCAGCGCGGAGCGTCTGTTCCATGTCTGAGCAGCAGCTGTGCGTTGGGGATTACATACAGGAGGTCACCACGCTAATAACCGTGAACCTGGTGGCGGCTGCAGCGTCGGTGGCCACCGTGATTTACCTGTGTGGAGGCCGGGTTTATGTCAGCACAGAGGAGAGTCACGCTCGGGAACCGCTGGGACGAAATAAAGGTGATCATGTCCTCCCTGAATGCAGACCCAACTGGCTGGGGGCCAGGTAGAGGAGACCCACCACAAGCCAGAGGCTGAGTGGTGGCCCCACAGCCAGGGCCAGCGGTGACCTCACCTGCGGGGCCCAGGCCAGCACAGCCTCCAAGGTGCCTCTTGCAATGAGGGTGAACGCACCAGTGTCAGCCAGGAGAGCATCCACACGTTCTTCTCTTTATCTTGTAAATAGCATTTCATGGGAACCAGTGTCCTTTAACTGGGATGGTACTTGGAGCAAGAAATGACGGTTGCTTTTCCTCCCCGCCTCGCTCCCTGCCTCTCCCTTAGCTGCTGGAATGCGGTGGGAACTTGTTTGACACCATCTGCATTGCTGTGAAAGCTGCTCTCTTCAACACCAGGTGAGTCTTCCTGGAAACAGCCCCAGGGCCTGCGCAGAGTCCGAGCAGACACTTGTGATGGGACACTGGGGACATTTCTACCAAAGCTGACAGGGGAGGGTGACAAGGGACTTTAGCATTAAACACGGTGGCACTTCATGGTAAGCTCCAGATTTCACAAGGTGAAACTCAATATATGCATGTATTTCTGTATTTGTTCTTTATGTTGTTATTTTCATAAGTAACCACGTCCCATGTAGAAAAATACCAGAAAACCACAGAGGAGCAAAAAGAGTGGAAAGCAACCACAGGTCAACTGTCCAAATATTGTAACTGGATACAGCTGCTCGGGAGCATGGGTTTGGCCTGTCGTGTACTCTGCTCTATCCCCAGCACTGTGAGCAATGCCTGGCACATAGTAGGTGCTCACATATTCCTTGATTGGACACAGGAATGTTCTAAAAGCAGGGTGGCAGCCTGCTCTTGGGTTCAAGGGCGGGAAATGATTCTTCCACTGTGGTTCAGCTTCCCAGCCAGTTGTGTAGCAAGGGACACAGCACCAAGCCCTCTTGGAGCTGGTATTCCCTCTGACTGATCACACAGCCTTCCCGCCTTCCATGTACCAGGTTCTTGCGGGAAAGTTTGCAACATTTGAAAATAAGCATGTGGGTGGGGGTGTTCATGCCATGAGAACTTACATTAAGGGAATGGGGGATCCTGGGGTATAGAACATGAGGGTTAGAGACTTCTAGGGATATAGGCTAAGGAATTCATTGGATAAATGAGCAAGGGTATTATTCTAGGATGTTCGTCACGGCTTCTTTGTAATGGTGGGACATTGGGAACAACCTGAGTGTCCCAACACAGGGGCTTGCAGTCTGCACAGCAGCCTATTTAGAGGTTTGTTAATACAGAAAACCAGGCACTACACACAGTCCTCTCATCTCGTTTGTTTTGTTGTATTTTACTTTTGGTAACTCTTGTATTGTGAATATGTCTGGAGGTAGGTAGGTAGGTAGATAGATAGGTAGGTAGGTAGATCCCAAAAGGGGCTTTGTGATTATTTTCCAGTGCTCCTCTTACCGGCTACTTAACGTTTGTATGTTAGAGGTTTTCTATGGTGAATTTAGACTACCTGTGTAATTCAGAAGAAAACAGAAAGTTAAATAAGTTTCAGTCAGACATTGCAGGATAGAAGATTTGCTGAGAATGAAAGCCGTAGCGTGCCCCAGCCCGAGCTGTGCCATTGGACTCCTGGCTGAGATCAGTCAAGAGGTCGGCCCGGGACTGGTGGCCACGGTGGGGCCCGAGGACCAATGCCGTTGCAGCAGCCTGTGCTGGGGCTCTCTTGGAGAAGAAAGGATGTCGCCATCTGCGGTACCTTGAGCTTCAGAAATAACTGCCCATCTGCCAGCTGGTTTCCATGGGCACCAGGGCAAAAAGAGAGAGTAGAACCAGACAAGGCTGTTTGGCTATGGGGGAAGTGTTGGGCAAACTGTACATCAGCTTGGTGAAACCCAGCTGCTCAGGTTGGGGAGGACATCTGTCGTGGGCATAGCCATAAGTCTCGTCCCCAGAACAAGAACAGCCCTACAGGTAGCAAGGAATGTGGACTGTGTGAGGCATCAGGCCCCTCTGGTACATGGAAAGACCTCTTTTTTTTTTTTTTTTTTTAAAGATTTTATCTATTTATTAGAGAGAGTGAGAGAGCACCAAGCAAGGGGAGCGGCAGGCAGAAGGAGAAGCAGGCTCCTGGCTGAGCAGGGAGCCCCATGTGGGACTTGATCCCAGGACCCTGAGATCATTACCCGAGCCGAAGGCAGACGCCCAACCTACTAAGCCACCCAGGCACCCTGGAAAGACCTTTTGTGGAGTCTGTGTCCTTTAGAAGCAAAGAGGCCATTCTCTAGCCCTTCAGCTGAACCAGGTTGTGGCCAGAGTTTCGGGAAGATAAATGTGTGTGTGTGTGTTTGCACAGGCTTATTTTTTAACATACCAATCAAAATTCAAACTGGTTACCTGACTGGCTCAAATCGGATGTTACTTAATACTTAACACTTGGGGAAAAAAAAGTACTTACACCTTGGGTGCCCCTGACATGGAGACTTTGAGCCAGGGCAGACCCGAGCAGGACCCCTTGGTTCCTGCAGACATTCCCCAGCTGCAGCTCATCTGCTGTGGATGTGGCCCTTGAGTAGGGACAGCCAGCAGGGATGGAATCATAGAGGGCTTTTGTTAGAGGAACAGGGCAAAGCACCAAATCTGTTTCCATTACGTAGCTGAATGGACCACCTCTTCCTTCCTGGCTCCTCCACCCCACATGGGGATGGATGGACTCTATGGGTTAAATGTGTTTCCGACACCCAGCTCAAGAAACAGAATGTTGCCAGCCGTCCCCAGAAGCCATCTCACCCTCTACCCCATGCGATCACTTCAGCCACAGTAGACCGGTTTTGTACTTGATAGAAATGAAATCACACAGTGTGTTCTCTTTTGTGTCTGCTTCATTCACTGAGCATTATGTTTCGAGACATCTGTATTGTGGCCTGTACTCATTGTTTGCTCTATGCTGCGTGGTGGCCCCTTGTGTGACTTGTCACAGTTTATTTATCCATTCTACTGTTGATGAGCATCTGGGTAGTTTCCAGGTTTGGGCTATTCTAAACATGAACATTTTTGTCTTTTTCTTGCACATATTTACCCACTTCTGTTGGGTACAGGTGAAAATTTTGGATCATCTAAGGCATGACTATGTTTGGTTTTAGTAGATACTGCAAAACAGTTTTCTAAAGTGCTTTTACTAGTTGATACTCTCGCCAGCATTGTGTAAGCTTTCTGGGTTGCTTCACACCTTTGCCAATTCATTGTTTTTTTTACTATCTGCTGTTCTGGCATGTGTCTTGGTATCATATTGTAGTTTTAATTTGCATTTCCTTGATGAATATTTAAGTTGAATACCTTTTCATGTGTTCATTGGCTACTTGAGCCCCTAAATGATGTCTTTTGACAAACAGAAGTTCGTAGATTCTTTTAAAATTTTGAAACATTCGGGGCCTGGGTGGCTCAGTCATTAAGCATCTGCCTTCGGCTCAGGTCATGATCCCAGGGTGCTGGGATCGAGCCCCGCGTCGGGCTCCCTGCTCAGCGGGAAGCCTGCTTCTCCCCTTCCACTCCCCCTGCTTGTGTTCCCTCTCTCGCTGTCTCTCTCTCTGTCAAATAAATAAATAAAATCTTTTTAAAAAATATTTTTTTTGAAACATCGTACAGAGGAAAATGTTTTGTTCTGCCTAGTGGTGATTATGCTCTTCTGAAAGTATAGAACATCAGCCTGACATGGGAAGATCATTTCATTTCTTATTTATTTATTTATTTTTTAAAGATTTTATTTTTATTTATTTGACAGAGAGAGACACAGCGAGAGAGGGAACACAAGCAGGGGGAGTGGGAGAGGGAGAAGCAGGCCTCCCGCCGAGCAGGGAGCCCGATGTGGGGCTCGATCCCAGGACCCCGGGATCATGAACTGAGCTGAAGGCAGACGCTTAACGACTGAGCCACCCAGGTGCCCCAGATCATTTCATTTCTAATATCCATTTAATCAAGATGAAAAACAGTAAGTGCAGCTTGTGTTCTGAGGCCCTGGCCAGTGAAATTACACAGGTCAGGTTTATCCCTTTAGACCACACTGGAGACCTGCCCCCTTTGGGAGCTTCTCTACTAGCTTAAATAGCTCTTTCCAGAGTAAAGAAACCTTAGCTCTTAATGTTCTCTTTGCCCTCAGGCTTTCTCATCAGCCTTCAGCAGCACTTTCTAATGCCGTTCAGATCATGTTCTTCACTTAACATGGGTCTAAATATGTTAATTTTGACAAATGTGTATCTAAATATGGAGCAGATGGACGCCTTGACAATATTCGTGGGCAGGGACTTCTCAGCACTTGCCTTCTTTGGCTTCCCATGCTTTATCTTTGTCATCTGTTTACCTGCCAACATGTCGAAAGTGGAAAGCTTGGTGGTTTCAGAGAAAATACAAACACACGTACATTCTTTTTTTTTTTTTTTTTTAAAGATTTTATTTATTTATTTGAGAGAGCGAATGAGAGACAGAGAGCATGAGAAGGAGGAGGGTCAGAGGGAGAAGCAGACCCCCTGCCGAGCAGGGAGCCCGATGCGGGACTCGATCCCGGGACTCCAGGATCATGACCTGAGCCGAAGGCAGTCGCTTAACCAACTGAGCCACCCAGGCGCCCAGCTTTTAACTTTCTTTTTTTTAAAGATTTTATTTATTTATTTGAGAGAGCGAATGAGAGACAGAGAGCACGAGAGGAAGGAGGGTCAGAGGGAGAAGCAGACCCCCCGCCGAGCAGGGAGCCCGACGCGGGACTCGATCCCGGGACTCCAGGATCATGACCTGAGCCGAAGGCAGTCGCCCAACCGACTGAGCCACCCAGGCGCCCAACACACGTACATTCTTGTCTGGTTTTCTAGTTTCTCTGCCCTCGTGTAGGCAGGTGCGGTTACGCTAGCAGTGATGCGAAGCCAGTGCTGCTGTGGGGGCTGGAAGGCCTGCATCGAGTCTTCGCTCCAGTGGTCGTTAGTGCTGTGACCGTGAACGAGTAATTAAATCTCATTCAATAAATGAGTCCCTCCCTGTGTCAGATAGTGCGTTAGACTCGAAGGGTGGGGAAATGAGTACAACATTGGCCATAGTTTCATTTGTCTTTTTTGACTTTTGGGGAACATACTGAGTAACAGGCAATTAAAATGTTCAACTCTATTTCATTGCTTTTTTTTTTTCCAATGAAATAATAAACGTGAAAGTATCCCAGTAAACTTTAGAGAATTATCCAAATATATGGTATTATTTTATTATAGTGTATTCCATAGGCACACATAATTTTCCAAAATCAGAATATCTTGGATAAAAAGGCCTCAAATGTCAAAGAAAAGTTTCTGATTAACAAATGAATTTCTGCCTGAAAGTAACAAGATAAAGACCAAAAAGAATCTGATGTAATAACTCACTGCATTCACTAACAAGTCCCTCATCCCCTGTGTAATTTTAGCATGAAGGGATTCACTTTTAGGTTAAGATTCTTTGCTTTGTTCACAAATGACACCATATAAAAAATCTGTGCAGTGGATTTTGTAATTCTTCATAATCCTCAACACAGTTGAATCTATTGTTTTTGCTCCCTTTATGGCAAGCCCTTTTTGTGGTCTGTTCAAGAAATCTTTGTTTACTCCAAGGTCATGAAAATGTTTTTAGTTTTTCTTTTTTTTTTTTTTTTAAGATTTTATTTATTTGTTTGAGAGAGAGAGAGAGCACATACAAGAAGCAGGGAGGGGCAGTGGGAGAGGGACAGGCAGACTCCTCACTGAGCAGGGAGCCCAACCCAGGACTCGATCCCAGGACCTTAGGATCATGACCTGAACTGAAGGCAGATGCTTAACCGACTGAGCCACCCAGGCGTCCCTTAGTTTTTCTTCTAAAAGCTTTATTGGATGCCTGGATGGCTCAGCTGGTTAAGCATCTGCCTTCGGTTCAGGTCATGATCCCAGAGTCCCTGGACTGAGCCCCACATCGGGCTCCCTGCTCAGTGGGAAGTCTGCTTCTCCCTCTGCCCCTCACCCTGCTCGTGCTCTCTCTCTCTCTCTCAAATAAATAAATAAAATCTTTATATTAAAGAAATAAAAGCTTTATTGTTTTATCTTTCCCCTCTATCTCTGTAGTCCATTTGGTATGGATTTTTGTATATGGTATGAGGTAGAGATCAAGATTCTTTTTTTCCCCATGTGCATATCTGATTGACCAAGCATCATTTTTATTTTTTTTTTTTGAAGATTTTATTTATTTATTTGACAGAGAGGGACACAGTGAGAGAGGGAACACAAGCAGGGGGAGCGGGAGAGGGAGAAGCAGGCTGCCCGCGGAGCAGGGCGCCCGATGCGGGGCTCGATCCCAGGACCCCAGGATCGTGATCCAAGCTGAAGGCAGATGCCTAATGACTGACCAAGCATCATTTTTAAAGAGACCTCCTTACTTCACTGCTCTGCAGTGTTGCTGGTGTACTTTTGACAGATGGTAGGGATGAGGATGATAAAGTACAGGTGGAGTGTGACTTTATCTTGTGAGACACAGGAATTCTGACTCGTATTCTCAGTCTCAAGGAAAAGAATTTCTCTTTCTTCCTCACAGTAAGTGGGAATTTTCACTGTGCTTTTGCTTCTAGGATACCAAGAGTTCGTGTTCTAGAGGATGAAGAGGGGTCCAAGGACATTGAACTCTCAGATGACCCTTATGACTGCATCCGGCTGAGTGTGGAGAACGTCCCCTGCATTGTCACCCTGTGCAAGGTATGTGCTTTTATCTGATGGTTTTTGAATTTGCCGTGGGCCCCCTTCAGCCCCAGTCCATTAAGATTACTTAATAGGTTGAGAAGTTACAGTTGCACAAACCACGTGCAAGTAGCGTTAATCCAAATCCAGTAATTTGGTTTATATTAGAAACCAGTATGTGAGCAGCTCCTTTTTTTTTTTTTTTTTTATTGGAAGATACGATGGAGTCCCAGGAATGCACACGTGGGTTCGTGGTAATAGTAGCTCGAGTTTGTTAAGCTCCTCCGTACCAGGCATCTCACTCAAACACCCTGTATGCACGTCTATGAAATGAGGGGTTAGAGCAGGATCTGGGGATCTGTTATGTTAAGTGTGGTTTTTACACGAGCACAGAGGCCTGTGGAGCCTCACCTCTGGTCGGTGCTGTCATGTTCCTGGCACTGCCCAAGGCTGTGCACCAAGGCCTGTCCCTGAGTCCACACAGGATTCATATAGAAATAGGACCGAGTGGGTCAGGTTTAATTCCCCTGAAATCACTTCACGAGCCTGGGGTATGGTGAAGCATTGGGACTGACCAAAGCCACCTGCACTTGACTCATTCTTGAGCGTGTCTCTTCGCTTGCACCCTTTTGATTCATCTTTGTCATCAGTGAAACATCCACGTGGCTTCACGTGTCAGTTTCTCCCTGCGCCCCTCTATTGGAGACTCTTGGTGGCCTCTGACTTGGAGGGTCTCTCAATTATGGCTCTAGCCCCACCCCCACCCCCGTATTTCTTCTCATGCTTTTGTAATTCTGCTTCCATAGTGGCCTGTGATAGAATTGTTGAACATTGCTTTTGGTGTTTTCCATGTGAGCAGAATCTAAAATAAGATTTTGAATGGGGAGTGTGGGTTCTTCGCTGGTGTAGATACTTCCTCCACGAGGCTATCAAGGGTGGGGATCTGGGATGTGTGTTACCCTCACGTGAACTCTGCTGCCCTGACTTTGCAGATTGGCTATCGGCATGTCGTGGATGCTACTCTTCAGGAGGAGGCCTGCTCCTTGGCCAGCTTGCTGGTGTCCGTGACCAGCACGGGAGTCGTGACGTGCATGAGGAAAGTGGGGAAGGGCAGCCTGGACCCAGAGAGCATCTTTGAGATGATGGAGGTGAGGCTCCAGCCTGAGGCAGGTGCAGGCACCTGACAGGGAGCGTTTGCTGCCTCTTGCCCCCTCGGTCCCGCCATGGGAATTCTCCCTTTGCACCTTTGACCCCAGAGTGTGAGCTGGTTGTCTGCTGACCTAGCCAGGGGTGGAGGCGATAGGGGCTCTGGCCTGAGAGATAAGGACCCTGTCAGTCACTGTTCCTCGTCCTCTCCCTCTCTGATCCCACATTTCCATGTCTCTGGATGAAAGTGTTGGACTGATTACGTGGAGTCGCTTGTAACTCCAAAATCCCAGGCTTTTGCGATCTGGTGAGGGAACTGGGTTCCTGCCTGACCGCTTCCTGTCCTTTGAAGGGAGTGAGTAAAGGTAGAGGCACAGTGGGGGCCTACCCTGAGTGCTCAGTAGACGTCAGCCCTTCTCCGCGCGCTCTCTTCGGCGCCCTGAGCTCAGGTGTCTAGCCCTGCGTGGCAGCAGGTATTCTTCATGGCCGGTTGGTTAATTGGCTAGTTTCTAGTTTTTTTTATTTAAACAAAACACTTAAAATACTTTATAAGTGCTGCCAGAGGCCTCTCTAGACAATTGGCTTGTCTTAGAAGGAACTCTTTTTCCACCCCCTGGAGAATTTTATGAGAATTCCAGTATGTAAAACAACAAAAGTAATAAGTAATAGTGAAAATTTATTGTGCGCTTACTGTGTGTCTGGCACCCTGTTTCTTAGTGCTTTAAATGTATTATGTCCTTTAGTCCTCAGCCATCCTGTGAGGCAGCTACTGTTGTTGTCCTTCGTTTTATAGTCGTGGAAATGGAGACGTGTAGTAGATAAAGTCACTCGCCTACGGGCTTCCCAGCTCGTAAATGCTGGCGCTAGGATTCAAACCCAGACAGTGTGCTTCCAGAGCCTTCCTGCCGCCCCCTGCAGCCACACTGGGCTATTTTCACCTTATACGCAGGTGTGCTGTGGCTGCCAGAGCTCCGGCTGGTGAGCCGCCCTGCATCCTCCTCTGGGGTGCGGCGAATGCGGTCTGCAGACCCTGCTGGGGTGGGGGGGTACTGTGGCCCGAGGCCCCGTCTCACTGCTCTGGTCTCACCCAGGGATGCAGCCATCCGGAAGTGCCTGCCGTGACATGTACAACATCCGGGTAGCTGTACAGGCCGCCGCCCCAACCTCTGCCATTCACATTCCAACCCCCCAAGTCCCGGTGTCCTGCCTGTCCCCTCCCCGCTTATCCTCGCTCCCCGCTTTCATTTATGTGGACAGTCAGTACCCCTGTCTGATCGACCGACATTTTCTCTTTCTCTCATGTTTTGGTAAAAATCTTTCCACGGTCGCTTTGGACCTGAGCCCTGGCTTTGCATTTCATACAGTTGATCACTTCCCACTTTTAGACTGAGATCTTTTCGTATAAGTTTCTAGTAATCCTTGGAGTCCCATCCTGTGTTACAGTGAGAGGCCAGGGCAGAAGGTCCCTGGAACTGGGAGGATTGGGCTGGGGGTCTAGGCCCAGGCGTCTGGCTCCCTGTCGTTGCTGAGAGTGGTACCGTGGCACGGTGGGGTTAAAACTGCTCTGGGAACACGGCCGACTCGATGAGGGGGGAGGCTGGTGGTGGGTTCCTCAGAGTGAGCTCAGACACAATCACAGTTTCATAGAGATTTTTGTATATGAGTGGTTTTCTGAGGGGTCCCCGTGTGGCTTCTGCGTAGGGGCTAATTAGGAACTCGGTGGGTTGTGTGACCTCCTGATGCGTCTCCTTCCAGCGTTCCCTGCCTTTACCATCTCTGCGTGGCAGCAACGGCCGAGACCCCGTGCAGGGCTCAGCTCGGGCCCATCTGAGCCGCTGTGCGGAGAGATTTGGTGGCAGGTGAAACAGAAACTGCTTGTTCAGACGTGTCCCCAGAACCATCTGTTCCTTCATTAGCCAGACTCCGATTCCCTGTGGCCTCCCTCTGCATCCTCACCACAGTACAGTGGGACTTGGCAGTCACCGGGAGCAGGCTTGGTTGACAGTTTTGCTGCTTGTTGTCATGGCAGCGGGAGTGCTAAGCGCGAGGCTAATGGCCGAGGTTGCCTTCCCCTTCCTGCTGGCTGCCTGGGGGTTGGCGCGGGTGGGGGGGTGGGGGGGTGGGGGGTTCTTTGTTTTTGTTCTTAGTGTGGAGATTTTTCCAGAGTGTAACTGCTCTGTTGTTGTGGTTGGGGGTTTGTTTTCATATTGATTTGTTTCACTAAGTAAAAGCCCCGTAAGACAGAGGGAAGTGTGCAGTTCGGAACGGCTAGCAGGCAGGGAGGGAGGCGTCCCTGGGCCGAGTGTGTGCGCCTCACAAGCGGGTGTGTGCTTTCTTCTGTCCTGCAGACCGGCAAGCGAGTGGGCAAGGTGCTGCACGCCTCCCTGCAGAGCGTCCTACACAAGGAGGAAAGCCTGGGGCCCAAGAGACAGAAAGTCGGCTTCCTGGGATGATTTGCACATCAACGCAAATGCGGGGTGTTTGGCTTTTTTGCTTTTCCTTTTAAGCCGCAGTTTGTATATATTTTTCTTATCTGTTATAAATTTGAGGCAACATTTGTACATGTAAAATTAAAGTATATTTTCTAGTCTGGTTTGGTACGGTTAGAGTTCTTCAGCAGTAATCCAAGATGCCATTGGTGGCACCCCCCCCCCACGCCAGAAAGTCTGGCTCTGGTCTGGCGAATGGCAACCAGATCCAGAGATCTGCTCCCAGGGAGAATTCTCTGGTCGTGCCTCTCCAGGGAGACTTGTTTATCTTCTGCTGCAGGGATTCAAAATAACAACAAAAACACTAGAATAAGGATTTACCAGAAATATGGTTTAAAGGAAATGCTCATATGTATTTTGTGAAAAATGTTCCGCCTGTAGAGCTTTCAAAGAAAGAAACACACATACACGGAATTCATTCTCCTTGTGGATTTGGTGCTTCTAGGGGAGGAGAAAGGAGGCACATGCCCCAGGTACACACCCATGGCTTCCACCTGGCTGGTGAACCTTCCTGAGTCCTGGGGAGGCCCAGTTCTTGCTTTCTGCCCTCCAAGAAATCCAGGCCGAGCTCCCTAGGGTCCGGGGCTTAGTGGCCACTTTGGTCCTTAGCCAAGCATTCTTACCACTCTTGTTTTGAAAGTGCTCTGGATTTTATAACCACTCCCTGGTGTTTCGTAAGATTTCCTTGTTTTATCAGCATGAAGAAGGCTGCTTTAGAGATGTTGTCATTTGATTACTCAGCCTGCCATCATACTCAGGGGACAGAAGGGAAGGCCATTCTCGATGGCCCCAGAAGGCTCCTCATAAGCCTGTATTCTACTCACAGCGCGTGGAATTAAGTCTCTTCACAGGTTGAGCAATCTTTAGTTTCTTCCAAACTGAAACTCCCCAATCAATCTTAAAGAGCCCCGGGGAAGGGCGAGTATCTCAGCCAGGGCATTTGCTCTGTGCATTTCAGTTAGACAAATTGGGTGAGGAGTTAGGATTGTATTGCCTAATGGAAGGAACATAATGTGAGTTGAAGCCTGGTTCCAGAGGTCCTGGCACGGTCACCTTCTGCTGGCATGGCCAGGTCCAGCCCCATGGAGACAAACAGCTGCTTCGACTTGGACTTGGAGCTGCTTCCCTCTTGAGAACACAACCTGGGTTTTCATTTTTAAAAAATGTTTTCCCAGCGGTTATCCCTCCAGGCACCATGACAGTGCTCCCGACAAGGCAGCAATGAGCCTGGTATCCCCCCCCCCGCCCCACCTTGCTCCTGGCTGACTGCCCGTGATGGGACATGACAGTGGTCAAGATGCAGCTGGAGTTTAGTCAAGTTTAGAAACTTCAGTCCTGATGATTCAAGACATCAGACAGATGCACCTTTGCCAGGCTCGTGCATGACCGCCACCCAATGGGGCTGACCAGCCGAGCAGTTACCAGTGAGAACGGAGGCGAGAAATCAATTAGCATCTCTCTCTGCCTTTCCCAGGCCGCCCCTACCTGTCAGGCGCGAACATCACACGTGAAATGGAACCCCCAATGAGCAAGGTCTGTCCAGGAGAGGCATTTATGGGAAATGTGTGATGATTGCAGCTCTCAGAATAAGGGAAGAGAAAACTGATGGTGGAGACTTGGAAAAATAACTGTCCTGGAGAGACCCATGCTTCATCCAGCAGAAGCAGAGCTGTTCTTAGTGGCCATTAAACAAACATCAGGGAATGCAATGTACAGAACTTTCAAGTTGGTTCTGTTGTTTCTGTGATTTCTTGGTCTCCCAAATCATGTCCGTCCAAGTCTGCAAATAAATCAGTTTAAGACTCAGCCTGGAAGTATGCACAGCCCCAAAGTGCTGGGGACTTAGCGCCTCCCGAGGCAACCCACGACCACTGGGGGGCAGCAACCAGTAGGGAAACGCTGCTCCATCTGATCCTTGGGTGGACAGTTCCGAGAGGTGTTCGGTGCATTCAACACACATGCCGGTGGTGCCCATGACTGTGGTCAATCCTCTCCTTCCTGGTTTACCCTTCCCAGTCCTTCCTTCCTGTTCCCTGTGGGACTACCGCCCAGATAAACTACCAAACATGAGTCCTTGTCTCAGGCTTTGACTTGGGGAGTGACTCCGACTAAGCATTTGGTACTAGAAGTGGCCTTAAAGAGCAGGCCCTTCAAATGGGTCTTGAAAACAGGAGCAGTCATTGGCCGATGGCCGCGAAGACCCTGTGGGTGGTGGCAGGTGGGCCGGCGACAAGCTAGGCCATCCTTTAGTGTCATCATTACCAAGACTTGCCTGCGGTGGGTTGGGATGAGGTCCAGGAGAGGAAGTGTTGGGTCTTGTGAAAGCTCTACCACAAGGACACCTGGAGTCAGCGGTAATTATAAGAGTTGTTTAGTTAACTGGCTTCTATTAATGATGAAAGGCCTTTGAAAAATAAATGAAAGGCTCATCGGCCAAGTGTCACCTTGTGGTGTTATAAAAGTCAGAGGGCCTTCATGGTACAGCTTAAAGAGATGGATCTGCAGCTACTGGGTAGAATGTGCTGACACCCCTAGGATTTGCTTGTGCAAGAATGGCAGAGCCCCAAAGGAGATAAGCTGCCTCCTGGGCTGGTTTCCCTTGCCAAAGTCAGCGCTTTTGTCAGGAAGGAAAAGGACTCGGAGCTGGGATAAAGATGGGATCTTCGTCCCTGATATTCCCCTGAATGCTTTGAGCAGGCAGAAGCCCCCATCCCCTCGCTGAAAGAGAACCCCATTTCCTGAGAGAAACCCCAGACTACTTTCCATGGAGAGACCGTACATGAGGCCCATGCCTCAAGAGATGATATTTGCCAACCTCTGCCCCCCCTTCCCTCATTGTTTCCAGACCAATGACTATCCTGTTACAGCCCGGCCTGAGCTGGGAATTGCAGTCTCTGCTGTGGGAAGGAATAGATTACTTATAGAAATGATTGCAAGACCTGGCTTGGCATTTACCAGGGAAATAGGAGTAGGAGTGGACCTTGAGGGTATTGGACCAAGGCCATGGCTGAAAAGGAGCTTTAATGTCTTGGTAAGGAGGTCCGAATTGTTCCTAATTCACTGCTGGGATAGCCCCCTGAAGTTGGGACCTGGTGATCACCTGAAGTAAAAGGAGGCTATACCAGAACTGGACACACAGAAAAAGCAACAACTCTTGGGGTGCCTGGGTGGCTCAGTGGGTTAAGCGTCTGCCTTTAGCTCAGGTCATGATCCCGGGGTCCTGGGATTGAGCCCCACATTGGGCTCCCTGCTCAGTGGGGAGCCTGCTTCTCCCTCTGCCTCTGCCTGCCACTCCCCCTGCTTGTGCTGACTCTCTCAAATAAATAATCTTAAAAAAAAAAAAAAGAGGGGCGCCTGGGTGGCTCAGTCGTTGGGCGTCTGCCTTTGGCTCAGGTCATGATCTCAGGGTCCTGGGATCGAGCCCTGCATCGGGCTCCCCGCTCAGCGGGAGGCCTGCTTCTCCCTCTCCCACTCCCCCTGCTTGTGGTCCCTCTCTCTCTGTGTCTCTCTGTCAAATAAACAAATAAATAATCTTAAAAAAAACCCCAAAAAACAAAACAAAACAAAGAGCAACAACTCTTCTTAGAGATCCATAAGAGAAGTGAGGTCACAGAGCCAACCACTGCTCCCCAAATTGGAGAGACCAACAAAGAAATACAGAGAGCCACACTTACTGGAAACCCAACCCGGGGAGGGAAACCTGAACTCTAACTGGCAAATTGCTGGAGGCTCAGTGTGGACGACTCTGAGAGTTAACAACTCCAGGGGGACCCAGTCATCAACGGCCCCCACACTTCTGTGAGTAAATCCTCTCATGCTTCTAGCAGGTGGTGGGAGGAGGAGGGGAGGGACCATTTTGAAATACACCAGAGCACTCTGTTCTTCGGGAGGCCTGCCCTCAGGAGAAACTACTTAACCAGAGCCTACCTGACCTGGAGGAAGGGAAATACCCAACTCAATCCCAGTCTAGCCATCCCGTCCCACCTAGGGATGTGTGTGTGTGTGGTGGGGGGAGTTAGAGTCGGGGAACTGAGAAGCAATGTGAGGTTCACAGTCCAGGGGCACAGGTGCACTAAAAGACAGCCCTGGGGGCGCCTGGGTGGCTCAGTCATTAAGCGTCTGCCTTCGGCTCAGGTCATGATCCCAGGATCCTGGGACGGAGCCCCACATCGGGCTCCCTGCTCAGAGGGAAGCCTGTTTCTCCCTCTCCCGCTCCCCCTGCTTGTGTTCCCTCTCTCGCTGTCTCTCTCTCTCTGTCAAATAAATAAATAAATAAATAAATAAATAAATAAATAAATAAATAAAATCTTTAAAAAAAACCAAAAAACAGAAAACCAGCCATGGCCCTACTACAGATCACTTCCCCTCCCCCACACATCATCAGCACATTACTAAAGGCCTGTTTACAGCAGTTCCTTTTACCCGTTTGGCCACGAAGTAACAAGTATGAGGCATACTAAAAAGCAAAAAACACACTTTGCAGAAAAAGAGCAACCAGAAACCAGACCTGGCAGGGATACTGGAATTAACGGACTGGGAATTTAAAACAACTATGATTAATATGTAAGGGCTCTAATGGATAAAGTAGACAGCATACAAGAACAGATGGGAAAAGTAAGCATAGAGATGGAAATCCTACAAAAGAACCAAAAAGAATTGCTAGGGAGAAAAGCACTGTAACAGAAATGAAGAACGCCTACAGGTTTATCAGTGGACTGCACATGGCAGAGGAAAGAATCTCTGAGCTTGAGGATCTATCAATAGAAACTTCCCAAAGTGAAAAGCAAAGAGAACACAAAGACTGAGAAACAGAACAGAATATGCAATGACTGTGGGACAATGATAAAAGGTGTAACGTACGCATGATGGAAATTCCAGAAAAAGTGAGAAAGGAATAGTAGAAATATTTAAGACAATAATGACTGAAAATTTTTCCCAAATTAATGTCAGACACCGAACCACAAATCCATCAGTCGACTGGGTACAATGGACATCTATAGACTACTTCATGAACAGCTGGATACACATTTTTCTCAAGCTCACATGGAACATTCACCAGCATAGACCACATTCTGGGCCATAGAACACACCTTAACAAATTCAAAAGAGTAGAAATCACACAATGGTCTGCTGTCAGACCACAGCAGAATTAAACTAAAATCAATTACAGAAAGATAGCTGGGAAATCCCCAAATACTTAGAGATTAAACAACACACTTCTAAGTAACACCTGGGCCAAAGCAGATGTCTCAAGTGAAATTAAAAAATATTTTGAACTAAATGAAGATGAAAAAACAACATAAAAATTTGTGGGATGCAGCTAAAGCAGTGCCTAGAGGGAAGGTTTTAGCAATTGAATGCATATATTAGAAAAGAAAGATCTAAAAGAAAGATCTAAAATCAGTCTGCAAAGCTTCCACCTTAGGAAACTAGAAAAAGAAAAGCAAATTAAACCCAAGATAAGCAGAAGAGGAGTAACAAGAATGAGAGCAGAAAGCAATGAAATTGAAAAGAAGAAATCAATAGAGAAAATCAATGAAACCAAAAGCTGGTTCTTTGAAAAATCCCACAGAAGGGAGAGATCTTCAGAAGCCAGCAGGCTGTCATCAGCCATTTTCTTCCCTGGGGCCATTTGCCAATTCTGGCCCTGGGCCAAGGATCAGATTTGGTGCACCTAGAAGGATCCTATGAGGGCAAAAGAGAAACCAGCAAAACGTCTGGCAAGATTATGTAGGGCTAGGGTGATGATTTGGAAAGTTCAGGATCCCTAATGGCACAGCTGGGTTTACAGTTGTTGAGTTTTGGGGCTGTCTGGGGAGGCAGGGAGTTTCTAGTAAGGTAGATTGAAATCTGTAGTACCCTATAGAGCTAATGGGCTTTTCTGTTTCTTCTTGTGTGAGCTGTTATAGCTGAAGACATCAGCTGAGCGTGCCTAGTTTATCCTTCACAAATTTATGGATCAGGTAATGTCTCACCCCTGGAGTGGAGGGAATAAAGGGGTGGACGGAGGCCATGAGTCCTCCTGAAGTCCTCCCCCTCCTCCCACACTTTTGCAGGTTGCCCAGCTGCCTTACACATAGGGTCTCCGTGTGGTCCTTGCAAGGATCCCATTGTGTAGGCGGGGTCGAGATTATCGCCCCACTTGATGGATGGGGAATCTGGGTCTTGAATAACTTGCCCCAAAGGATGCAAGTGCCAGGTGTCTAAGCTGGATTGAAAATCCGGGTCTCCAGTTCTCTCTCCATTGGAACACTGCTGACCTTCAGGGACAAAACAACCAAGGAATGGGGGCCCCGTGAGAGCCGAGAACTTGGCTCAGTGGTTTCTTGCCTCTCCCAGCATCGTGTGCCCCAGGGCCTGGCACACAAGGGACAGAAGCAATGCTTGTTGAATGATGACAGCACCAGGCCAACAAGCTTTGCAAAGAAACAAAGGACTTTCCTAATGAGGGTCTCCGAGGCCAAGGTTATAGGCCATTTGTCTTCGGCTTTGACCAAGGGCTGAGACTGCCTTTGCCATATTTTTGGAGATGTGTACCCTGGACGCTCTTACCTTTGAGAAGAGTGGGGAAAGTTCTTGGCCTCCATAGGCGGGCCACATTACTGTTGACACAGGGCCAGCAGAACTAAAAGGAAACAGCTGTGCCGGGTGAGGGGACGGGGAGGGGGATGGCTCCACGTTGGGCCAGAAGTTTGCATGTTGTTTGGGCTGACATGGGTGGGGTGGCCAGAGATTGTTTTATATAACTCAGACTTCCAACAGCTTTGGGGAGAGAAAAAAACAAAACTTGCTTAGGAACTGAAATGTGCCTGTTAGAGCTCTCTTCTGATTTTTCTGCCTCTGGGCTTTGTTATCAAGATCATTCTTTGTGCAGGGAAACCGACACAAAAAAGACTGGCCCTTGAGGGCGATGTGTTCGTGCACCGACATGTCCCGGGCGGGGGGGGGGGGCGGTCACTAGTGAATATTAGCACCCCACTCCTGGCTGAAACCACCCCCGACTTGCTGCTCTCCCAGCTGGCTGAGGCCTCAATAGTGACGTATTTTAAATGTTTACCTTTAATGAAATTGCACTTTTAACACACAGAAATACGATGCAGGGCAATGCTATTCACAAGACTATTCCGGGAGGAGAAAATCCGTAGATGCCACCAGGGCTGTGAGCGAATGCATTGCAGGTGACCACAATGGCGGTCCCCTCCTGGCCAGGGACAGTGGGTGGTGGATAAAGGGGAGCCGGATGCTTAATGGCTGTGAGCTCAGCATTGGCATGGTGGCTACAAAGAGCCCATGAATGTGCATCTTTTTGAATAGTGAGCATCTGACCACAGGCAGGCCCCTCGAGAACATGTTTCGTTCTGGGAGCTGCACCACAATGAGGACCGTCAGTCACAAGCAGACTTCTATCTAAAGGTGATTTTCCAGAAGGTTAAAAACGGTCCAGGAGCCATATTGTAGAGGAATGTGGGAGAAAAAGGAGAAAGGAACACAGAAAGGGATCACAATGGCCAATTTCAGATGTCTGCCGGACTCTTCCGGGATGGCCCCCTGCCCTGCTGCCGGGGAACTTGGCAACAGGCCGAGACTCTAACGATGGAGCCAGCTGCTTTGCAGAGTGATGAGCTGCTCGTCCCCGGAGGGGTTTAAGCAAGCATGGGGGGGTGGGGACGGCGGAGAGGGTCAAAGAAAAGGAGCATCCCATGTTGAGGGGTGGTTATACCTGACTGCAGCTTCCAACCTGCTTTTTAACCGAGAGGCCGAGAGTCAGTGGGCCACACGCATTCTTCGAGGCCTACCAAAGCCACTAAAAAATGAGGAAATGGGGGCGCCTGGGTGGCTCAATCGTTAAGCGTCTGCCTTCGGCTCAGGTCATGATCTCAGGGTCCTGGGATCGAGCCCCGCATCGGGCTCCCTGCTACGCAGGAAGCCTGCTTCTCCCTCTCCCACTCCCCCTGCCTGTGTTCCCTCTCTCGCTGTCTCTCTCTCTCTCAAATAAATAAATAAAATCTTTTTTAAAAAATGAGGAAATGCCAAAATAGGGTCACAAAAATAATGATATATTAGAGACTTTAAGATTTAATTATTTATTTTAGAGAGGGAGAGAGAGAAAGAGGGAGAACATGAGCAGGGGAGAGGGGCAGAGGTAGAGAGAGAGAGAGAATCTCAAGCAGATTCCCCAGTGAGCACAGAGCCCAACTCAACAGGAGGCTTCATCCCGCAACCTTGAGATCATGACCTGAGCCCAAACCAAGAGTCGGACGCCCAACCGACTGAGCCACCCAGGTGCCCCAAAAATAGTGACGTATTTTAAATGTTTACCTTTAATGAAATTGCACTTTTAACAGACAGAAATACGATACAGGGCAAATGCTATTCACAAGACAGGACTCCCTTTTAAAACATCATCCTGAGGGTGCTGGTGATGGGTACAAGTTTAAAGTGTGTGATGAACTTGTCTTCTCTCAGGGCTGTTGGTGTAACCCCCCAGGGCTTTGTAGACCCTCCTTGGGAGACATGCCAAGTCTAAACCTGAGGAGGCCCCAAGCCAAAAGATAATTCCCCACCGTGATTTTACATGTCATTTATTTATTTATTTATTTATTTATTTATTTATTTATTTTAAAGATTTTATTTATTTATTTGAGACAGAGAGAATGAGAGACACAGAGCATGAGAGGGAGGAGGGTCAGAGGGAGAAGCAGACTCCCCGCCAAGCAGGGAGCCCGATGCGGAACTCGATCCCGGGACTCCAGGATCATGACCTGAGCCGAAGGCAGTCGCTTAACCAACTGAGCCACCCAGGCGCCCCTACATGTCATTTTTTTAAAAGAATTTATTTATTTGTCAGAGAAGAGAGAGAGTATGAGAGAGCACACAAGCAGGGGGAGTGGCAGGCAGAGGGAGAAGCAGGCTCCCTGCTGAGCAGAGAGCCCCATGTGGGACTTGATCCCAGGACCCTGGGATCAGGATCTGAGCCGAAGGCGACGCTTAACCAACCGAGCCACCCAGGCGCCCCTCCGTAAGTCATTTTAACAGCATGGGTGACCCCTAGTTGCCTGGAGAGGATCTCTGTGTAGAGCACGCACACACGCACACATGTACTCTCATACACGTACACGCGCACACACACATACACACACCTGTGAGAAGCTGCAGGGTGGAAAACCCAGACACTGCTCACTGCTTTCTAGAAAGCTCTCTACGAAAGCCTCCTTCCTGGAGAACAGAGAGCTCACTTGCCAGGTTAAGTAGGAAAGAGTCACACTCCCCCAGTGAAGGTGTGATCCTGCCTTGCTTGGGGGCTCATGTGGGACAGATGCTTCACGTGTCCCTGGTACCTCCCGGGGCCCCCCAGTCCAGCCCCACTCAGCTGTCTCCACAGGGGCATCTGATCACAGCCCTTCCAGCTTGGTTCTTTTCTGGCCTCCTTTCCCTCTGGTCTGTGTCCAGAGTGTTTCAAGGTGGCTCGAGCAGCCCTTTGAGATGTGCCCTGTCTACCTCTCCAGCTTTCTTTCTTTCCCGCCTCCACCCCCATTCATGTTCAGGATCCAGAAGGTGCAGTGTTCCCTCCACCAGGAGTACTGGCCACATTCCTTCCTCCCCTCCCCTCCCTTCCCCTCCCTTCCCCTCCCTTCCCCTCCCTTCTCCTCCCTTCCTCTTCGTGGCCACCCTTCTGTGGCCCTTCCTCAGCTGGGGGCCCCCTTCCTTCCTGCCCCTGCCCCACTGCATTAGGTGCCCCGATGGCACAGTGGGCCCCTCATATTGATCCCCGGGGGGCCCAGGCACCCTGCCAGTGAATGAGAGACTAATGGGGACCCTAACAGGTCCAGGCGTGTCCTGACACCGCATGGCTCCTGTGTGGCTCCCATGTGACAAGACCCAGAGCAGAATGGCCACAGCAGAGCCTTCCTGGGACCTCCTCCCCAGTACATGTAGGCCAGGGCCTCTGCAATCAGGCCCATGGAGAACATGGTACCTCTGGCCGCCCCAGAGTTGAAACAAACTCCTTCCATTTCCCTGCTGCCCAACGGCCAAGGTGAGAAAACGGGGAAAGCAAAGGAGTTAGTAAAAGAAAACAGATCAGCATGTTTTTTCTTGCCGTGTACTCCCCACCCAGGGCTCCAGGAAGCTCTTCAGCCCCAAGCTGTCTCCCCGGGGGCCCAGTGGCCCCTGTAAGACCCTCTCCCACTCTGAGAATGGGAGAGGTGGAGCCCAGGAGCACTAAAGGGCTGGGCGGGGGGTGGGGGGTGCTTATTCCTGACCCAGCTCCCACCCTTGGCGACCACAGTGCCCCAGGCCAGCCCAGCCCGGGTGCAGACAGATTCCCCCCTAAATCCTACGGTGGGCTCGACGGTGGGCTCCCTGGAAGAGAAGCCCGAGTTACAGAGTACTGTATTTTCTTTGTGAACAATCTTAGGCTCATGGAAAATTGGCGGTTCTCGTGTCAAGAGCATTGGTCGCTCGAAGCATTTGTGAGCAAGGCACCAGCTGCTCAGTCAGGTCTGTGCGACCTTTCTTTGGCAGGAATCTCACGGACAGACGGACAGACAGATGGATGGACGGATGGACATGGTGATGCGTTCCCATCGGGAGCTCAGGGACTGCAGGCTTTCCACCTGCCCGCCATCCGGGGTGCTTACTTGGGTCACTTGATGAAGTAGTGTCTGCCAGTCTTCTTCCCCGCGAGGTTACTCTTTTTTCTCTTTGTAAGGGAAAAGTGTTTTGTGGACAAGTAATCTGCATCTCTGAAAATACCTCGTTCCTCGTCAGATTATCAGCGTGTCCACTTACTTAACATCTGTGCGTGCTCCAGGTTCCCTCCTGCATTGCTGCTCACTGTTGGCCCCTGGGAGCTCCCTCAAGCTGGCCCCGTGTCCTCCTGGCTTATCCCCATCATCCCTTGAGCACTTGCCTGCTCTCTGGCAAAACAAGCTGTTCATTTTCGACTTTCCCTGTCCGGGCCCTGGAATCAGGCCTCTCACCCAGGCGCTCTGGTTCCATTTCACGGGAAGCTGGGTTGAGAAGCCAGTCCCTGGAGGCTAGGGGTGCTGGGGGCCTTGGAGGGGTTGCTGCTCCATGGCCCTCGAAGTGACAGCTAGGGAACGGACGTGCACATTTCCATCTAAATGCACAGGTTCATCTTTATGTGTTGAAGTCCACAGTCCCACAGCGATGGCTCTAATTGTTATTTTCCAGCATAGAATTCGTTCTAGCTTTCTCTCTCTCCGTATTTGTCCCTCCCTTCTCGGATGATGAGAAATATGGCTCCCGTGGTCTGTAACAGATTTGCTTATTTGATGGGTGGTGCCCTGTATGTTACCTACCTCTTATCCCGGCTACCCCCCGCCCGACTTCCCATGCGGGATCTCCTCTCCTTGCTTGGACCCCAAAGCTCCATGTGGGGCCTCTGCGCCCCCCGGGATGCTCCCCTCCACGCTGCTGGGCCAGGACAGTCTTTGCTCCCCACTCCACCTTTGATTCCACTCTGGGGTACGGTGGCTCGTCCCTCTCCCACTGTGGTCACCTCTGCTTCAGGATAGGATGGTGGAGAAAGCAACGTGAAGCAAGGAGAGGATTGCTTGGTATTTTTACCCAAAGATGAACCAAGTGTATAGAGAACGGAACCACAAAATCAACGTAACAAACATTCTAGGCAATCAGGCAGCGAGCCCTAGGTCAGGCTGTAGAGAGGCCTCGGAGTGTACCTATTTTGGAGTCGCCCCACTTGGGTTCAAATACCAGTGCTGCCCCTGGGTAGCTGGGGCCAGTCCCTGAGCCTCAGTTTCCTGAAACGTAAAATGGGGAGATGACAGCGCTTCCCTCACGTTGCTGGTGTGAGGCCTCCATGAGCTAAGGCCGGGGAAGGGCACACCTCTGCACCTGCCCAACGTACCTGCTCAACGGATGTGCGCTCGGACAACTACCGTATATTTTTCAGAATTCTAGAAAACAGTGATTCTGCTTTAGAAGGCAGGGCCAGAATGCTGGGTGGGTGTTCCCTGGGCAGCCAGGCTCTCCCAGGCCTTCCTCCTTTGCAGGCTTTTTTTTTTTTTTTTTTGGCAAGCCCGGCAGCCCCGTCTGGGAGGGTTTCCTGGACAGAGGTCCCCGTGGCTGCTGCCTTAAGACGTGCAGGCCGGGCGGTGGCTGCCACAGCTCTCCGACCCAGGCCACAGCAGGCAGCAGCATGGAGCTTTGGGGGGCCTACCTGCTCCTCTGCCTCTTCTCGCTCCTGACCCAGGTCACCACTGAGGAGCCAACCCCCAACGTCAAGAAGGCTGCAAATGTCAAGAAAGGTAAGGAGGGGAGCAGGGCTCCTCCCCATCTTCCAGGGAGCTGGGCACCCTGTCCTTTATGGCTTCTGATGCTCCTTCCCTTCATTTTCCTTCTTGATAAGTCCAGGGAACTTTCGTGAAATACCCCTGGAGCCTGGGAGAGTTCTCCAGTATCAGGGGCGGTTGTCAGAATCTTAAGGATCACCGACTCTCAGATTGGGAAAGAACTTTCCAGATCATCTAAACTGACACCCACTCCCCCCATTTCCACCCCCCAAATATGTTAAAGAAATCAAACCTTGGGTTTGGCAATGCCAATGGGCTCTGCTTCGTAATCTCCAAACCTGGGGTTACTCCACTATAAAATGGGGATAGTGGCATTTGCCGAAAGGCGTCTGCTTAGGATTTAATGCTACATAGCCCAGCGCCTGGCACCTACAATACTTAATGCATAGGGGGGAGAAAAGGACCCAGTTACATAGTGTAAGTGGCCTTGAGAAAACAAAAATTGGGAACCCACACTTGGATGTCAGAAGCCAAAGGGTTTGCGCTCACTCTGTTGCCTCTGGGTTTGGGGTGTCCTTGGGTTGCCTTGGCTGCAGCAGGGCCTGCCCTTGGAGCCCTGCCGGTGGTGAGGTCACCCCAGGCTGTGTTGAGACAACATTAGCGAAATGCCATGGCAATGAACTGGGCTGTCACCCCCACAGGGCTTCGAGGCTCCGCGAGAGAGTTCCAGGGGATGAGAATGTGGTTTAGGCAGAGAAAGGGGAGACCAGAGCCAAGAGCCTGGAAGAGGCAAGGCGAGGGGGCGTGGGCTGTCCTCAGGCCACTCTCTGAGCCTCCTCTGTAAACAGACAGCTGCCTGTTGGCCACAGACTAGCGGAGTGTGGACGGCACCTCAGGACAGTGGAGACTCCCAGCGCTGTGACAGAGAACAGAGCAGATGTGTGGGTGACAAATAATGACTTCCAAGTTTTAGTTTATAAAGTTAACAGGAAGTTCAAAACAGAATGGATACCCTGTCGACATTTATTTTGAAAAGCTGGTTTATATACAAATAGACATTTCCTTTTACATGCATTGGATTTTTCTGGAAGGATCCACAAGGTTTAGAGACAGTGATGACCTCTGGGAAGAAAAACTGGGGAGCTGAAGGCAATCTCAGTCGGAAAGGAGACTGTAATGTTTTGAACTGTTTGGGTTTCTAAAAAGGTACATGCAGATATTACTTCTGCAAAATTTTCATGAGAAAGAGAAGAGTCAATATCATGTGCGATTGAGTCCACGAGCATTAGCTAAAATTGCCACCTAGTGATGTTCTTGGTAGAGGAGGCACAGTTCCAAAGGCAAATTATAGAATTTTTAAATATGGAAAATAGTTGCTAATGTCTCAACTACCAGAGATTTAGTATTTATTTAATCATGCAAATCATGTAATCATGTGAAAAAGGAGAAGGTCAGACCAGATGGTGACTTGGCCCTCTCCAGCTGTCACACTTGAACCTGGCCCCAGGGGGTCTGCATGGAGGTGGCCCCTGGAGGCTCCGGACCCCGGAGGCCTACGGAACAGCTGACGACACCGGTGGAACGTTCTGTCCAGCCCTGGCCTCTCGTGGGAACCCGCTTCAGTGTGCTCTGACTCACGTGGTTTTTCTTCCTTCCACCTGCTGTCCGTATCCACAGCAAATGCTTCCAGAGCGCTTCTCCACCGAGGGGCCAATATATGTGCTGAGCATCCTAGCGAAGGGTCACCACCCTGCTCGTAAGGTGCGGATCGGCCCAGGAACCTCGGTGGTTCTCACTTGGGCATCAGCACCACCTCAGGAATCCGTTACGATCCAGGAGCCAGGGCCCCACCACTGGAAATGCCGGATCCAGGGGTCAGGGGATGGGGACGCATCTGCTTTTTCCACAAATCTCCAGTGATTCCAAGGAGCCACCAGGATTGAGAATCCCAGGAATAATCTAGTTGTAGGCCCCGTGCACAAAAGTGGGGGAGGGAGTCCAGAGGAGGGGCTACATAGTGGCCGGCATGGGGGTGGAGGGGTGGACAGATAAGTGAGGCTGGCAAAGGGAATAGAGGACAGCTTGTGTGCCAAGCCCCCACCCTGGCCTCCAGGGTCAGGGGAGAGCTCTGGGTGCTTATGGGAGCTCACCTGCTCCTGGTGGCAGGTGTATCCCTAGCCGGCTGTATAGGGCTCAGCCAGAGGTGAGGCACGTGGGGAAGGCTCAGGTGGCCGGAGCTCTAGTGGTCATGTGGCCGCACCTGGCAGGGAAGCTCAGGTGGGCAGGGTGGCCGCACAGGGGGTCACAGGCCCTCAGAACAGGAACTGGGGAACCTGGAGGGCGTCCATTTCAATCACATGCATCAGGAATCTGAGGCTCAGACACAGAAAGGGGTAGCACAGGGCCTCCTGACTCCTTGCCCAGAGCTGTAGACACTCCTTACTCCTACACCTTCCTCGGGTGGAGCACTGTTGGTGCCTTCCTCCTTGACAAGGCCCCTTGCACACATGGGCACCTTGGTGCAAATTACAAAGGTACCCCTCTGAGCTGCCAAATTGTAGAAAGGCACCCCTTTCTCTGATCTGACCCAGCATAGCCAGGGCAAGGCTTAGGGACTAGACATGAGCCCCCACTAGTCCCCTCAGCTGAGTGCCTTTGTGCAGTATGCAACTTGCACAACCTCACCTGGCACCCTGTGCTGGTATATCATGTGACTGGTACAGAGCTACAATGAACTTGCCTAGGCAGAGACCCAGCAGGAGGCACACATAACCCCACCAGGCTAGTTTGCCAGCCCTAAACCCTCCCTTTTTTTTTTTTTTGCCTTGCTCATCCGGGTGTTGTTTTCCTCATATCTGATAAGTTACATCACGAATTCTGCATATACAAGTATATTTCTTGCTCGCATTTGTTTCCTGAGATTCCCCTGCAAAAGCATCTTATGGGTGGACAAAGGCTCTGACCTCATGGCTCATGACCTTGGACTTCATGCAGGCACAGCTAAATGGACCATGGAAGCACTTCCCC
>NC_138369.1:12129240-12148302 GCF_054177405.1 Leptonychotes weddellii
GGCCCGCGGGGCGGAGAGCTCTGGGGGAGGAGGGGAGAAGGGGGAAGGGCCGGGGAAGGGGGGAGGGGGGGAGAGGTAAGGGGAGAAGGGGGGAGGAGGAGGGGAAGAGGGGAGGGAGGAGGGCGGGGGAAATGGAGGAGGTGGAGAAGAGAGGAGGAGGGGAGGAGGTGGAAAGGGGAGGAGAGGGAGGGAGAGAGGAGGCGGGGAGGAAAAGGGGGAGAGGGGAGGGGCGGAGGAGGGGAGGAGGTAGAAAAACGAGGAGAGGGAGGGGGCGATGGAGGAGGTGGAGAGGGGAAGGGAGGGGGAGGAGGAGGAGGAGGGGGAGAGAGGAGGAGAGGGAAGGCGAGCTGGACACACACACTTCACACCACCAACGGATTCTCAGCAGGAGGACAGAAAAGAATAAGGGGAGACAGAGAACCCCTGACTGCTGCTGCCTTTTTTCTTTGCAAAACTTTTTATTATCGTACAATTTCCTACTTATAGAAAAGTTGCAAGAATTCCTGGATACCCTTCACCCAGATCTTCCAAACATTCACATTTCCCCATATTTGCTTTATCCTTTTATTTTTTCCTGCACCATTTGACAGTAAATTGCAGACGTGGTTCCCCTTTACCCTGAAATGCTGCAGTGTATTCACTTACTGAGAGCAAGGGCATTTTCTTACTTAAGCACAGCGCTATTATCAAAGCTGGGAAATTGACAATGACACAGTAATTGTGGAAGTCACAACCCTGA
The DNA here is from genome assembly GCF_054177405.1 of Leptonychotes weddellii. Lineage (NCBI taxonomy): Eukaryota > Metazoa > Chordata > Mammalia > Carnivora > Phocidae > Leptonychotes > Leptonychotes weddellii. The sequence goes on from NC_138369.1 coordinate 12,129,980, forward strand.
TTCCCCTGTCCAGGCTTCCTTTTGTAAACTCCACTTGCGCGTGCCGGGAATCCAGCATCCCCTCGCCAACTCCAGGGAAGGGGTGACACCCCCACCCCCCAGCCCCTCCTGTTGTGTGGATCCATTTCAGGGATGCACTGACATCTGAGTCCTGCTGGGGGCTGAGGGGTGGGGGATAAGAGCAGAGGCCACCTGCGGGAGAATTTGCATCCCCATCCTTCCCCAGCACACCCTGGGGGCTGGTCTAGGAGCCCAATAGGACCAAACACTGCCCGACTGCTGTGTCCCCTCCTTCCCACTCCTTACGGAGAGCTCCGGGCTAGCAATGACCCCTACCACTTGTTGAGCCCACCAGAGTGCAGGAACTTTCAGTTTGTTGTTTGATTGAAATCTTATCCACCCAGGGAAATTAAGTGACGTCCCTCAGGGTCACACAGCTAGTAAGTGGCAGAGCCAGGATTTACCCCAGGCCTGATTCCCAGGGCCTTGGGCTTTCCACCACCACTGTGATGCTTGCCGCACATACTGGAACTTTCCTGAAATAAAACATTGGAAAAGTGGCTCGGTGACCCCAGGAGGCTCCTGGCCAGCTCGTGGCATGAACTGGCTAGTGACACCTCCTAGGGGAAGTCTTCCTTGTCCCATCAGCCATGGCATCACTCCACCATCTGCACCTTTTTCTCCCTAGTCTTTTGCCTTCGGTAATACATTGATGACAGTTTGATTCGCTCCATGGCTATGGGGTGGGCTCGGGGAGGGAGCTTACTGTGAACTATGTGTGTACTTGTCAGGCAGTCCACTGGGCATTGTCACAGAAAGCCCCTCATGTAATCCAATAATTATAGGAAGAGGTAATAAAATCCACGTGAGGTGCAGAAACAGGCTCAGAAGGCTGATGCAATTTGTTTTAAGACAGGCCCAGAGGCAAAGCTGAGCCTCAAATCTAGGCCTTGCTACCCTCAGTTTGGGGCTTTTTTTTTTTTTTTTTAAACCCCACGCAGCTATACTTTAGCAAGATGCAGGTGACCAGGGCCTTATCAAAGTTCCTGAAGTGGGTGCCTGCCCGCAAGAGGGCACCATGCCTCTCTGCTCCAGAGCAAGGGTCCCGGTGAGGAGGCTCCACGGTGGTGCCTCGTGGGCAGGCAGAGAGCACTTCCCGCTTCCAGCAGCAGGGGGCAGTATGGGCCAGAGAATCGTTAGGCATCGCTAATTGGCCGCAGACGCTCTTCCGTTTGGAACGGAGACCAGTGGACAGCAAACTTGGGGGTACACCTGTCCGGGGATCTTGTTTTTATTTTAACTTTTGACACTTTGTTCCTCATGGATTTTCTTGCACTCATTTTGATTTTTAAAAATCTCACGTTCAAATATTATTTCTCATGATTACTGAGATTTAAATTTTTAAAATTTTTTTGGTGTTTCCTTAAATTTTGTACCCCAGGCAAGTGCTTCACACAATGCTTCACTCACCTCACTCACTGGTCCTGGCCCTGGCTCCAAGGTACAGACTTTGGAGAAGTTTCCAAGGCGTATATAAGCAATAAGAAGCCGGATCTTAAATCTTCAACTTCTCCTGGAAAGAACATCTCCTAATATTCCCCTGGAACTGACCTTTCATAATCATAACCCCTTCTTCTCTTTCCCATGGTGTGTTGCCTGGTGTGTCAAAAGCTTTGGGGATGCCAAACAAAGGGACAATTTGAAATATCAGTGTAGGTGTTGAGGTTATAGGTCAGTCGTTTTCAACTTTGGCCGGACATTAGAATCACCTGAAGTACTTAAAAAATCCAATGCCCAGGTTACACGCTAGACTAATTAAATCCGAATCTCCGGGGAGTGGGACCGGGCACTGGGGGTATTTGAAGCTCTCCAGGTGATAACAAGCAATAGTGGTTGAGAACCACTGGCTACTAGGTTAGGATTTTGGAAGAAACACATTCAGCTCCAGAATATCTTCCTCGTTGGCCTGCCTCAGTCTGCATTTCCTACCATTCTAAGCCTTGAGCCGTGATACCATACACACTAATCAGTATTGACCAAAATAAGTTTGGTTACTTGTTTTTTTTTTTTTTTAAAGATTTTATTTATTTGAGAGAGAGAGCATGAGAGACAGAGAGCATGAGAGGGAAGAGGGCAGAGGGAGAAGCAGACCCCCTGCTGAGCAGGGAGCCCGATGCGGGACTCGATCCTGGGACTCCAGGATCATGACCTGAGCCGAAGGCAGTCGCTTAACCAACTGAGCCACCCAGGCGCCCTGGTTACTTGTTTTATATTGATTTTCACAGGAAGTAGAGGCTCAATTTGAAGGACTTGGTGTAAGTTAATTTCAGTAGGAAGTAGGCATATTTATCTAGTTAGGATTAGATTTGGTTGCATATAATGGAAAAATCCCAAATAACAGGGCCTTAAGACAGAAATCTGGAGGTAGGTAGTCCAATGCTGGTATGGCATCTCTATGGTCATAGGGGATTCAAGCTTCCTTTTATTTTCCTATTCTACCATTCTAGTGTGTACTTTCTATCTTTGAGGTCACCTCATGGTCCATGATGGCTGCTGGAGCACCAGCCATTATTATCCACATTCCAGGCATCAAGTAAAAGAAAATGGGAGAATGGGCTCCTTTAAGGAGCCTTCTCTTTTCCTTATATTTCATAGGCCAGAACTTTGTGAAATGCCTATCTACACAGAAGGCTGAGAAGTACAACCCTTTAGGTAGGTACCTTTGCTCCTCAAATAAAATCAAACCTCTTTAAGGAAGAAAGGGCAAATAGTAGGTAACTAGCAGTTTGTAGTTGAAGCATGGAGCCACTGCAGACCCAGAGCTTGACCGTGGGAGGGAACTAGAAGCTAGAGGCAGAATTAAGTGATTCTGAAGAAGGAATGATGATTCATTCATCTGGTTCCCAAAAACTTGCTGCTGTGGGTCTTTCAACAGGAGAAGCTTGTTTTCAGTTGGGCAGCTGGGTCAGGCCCTAGCTCCTTTTCCAACAAATTCCTAGTTCCTAAGCACAGCCGTCTCAGCCTTACTTTTGGGTCAGTCGACTCCCGGGGCAGCCCTCTTCCTCAAGAGCCCAGATCTAGAAGGCAGATCTAGAAGGTGCTTCCTGCCTGCCCTTGTGTGGATGGTAGAACAAGTCATTGCTGGTCTGGAGTCAGAAGGCACAGGGCATATCTTGGCCGACCCTGGCTGCATTCTGTGAAGCTTTCTTTTTCACTCCCCTGGAGAGTTAGTTGCACACTGTATCAGTTATGGTCTCAGCAGGAAGCAGAATCCAACTGGGTTCAAAGGACTATAAGGAAGGACGACTGGCAGCCCTCGACCGGCAGCCCTCGTTTTGCACGGTCTGATCTAGGTGAATTTCAATTATCACTAATCTCAATTGTTTTAAATTACGCCAGGCCCCCAACAAGCTGGTTAAAATTTCAGTTACACTGGTATAGTAACTGTGAGCAAGTGCAGAAAGCTTCAATTGTGAAGGTCTAGTTGGACTGCTAGCCCTTTAGTCCAGAAATCACTACGTGAACAGCAGACACACAGTGTGATCGGTGACCAGTCATGTCACCTCTTTCCAAGACAGTAGGTGACTGGCCACTGCATATCGGTCACTCGGTTCATGCAGCACAGACAGCAAAGCATGCAGTTGTGGTGCCTCGTCTCCCACGGATGAACTCAGGGGACATTTTACAAAGATGGATAACAAACAGGGAACTGGCCAATAAAGATGAAAATGCAGCAAAGCAATGAAACGTGATAGAAATTGGAATATAGATGGGAGTTAGGAACAGGCAAGGCACTTGTTCAAACTCCTCCTGGCAAGACTTTCCAAAGAAATACTTTCTCAATGTCTGTAATGTTTCACATTAGTGTATTTAATATTTGTACTACTTTTTCTCTTAGCAACAGTAATGTTTTCACAAACCTTTTGAAAGGTCAGTCGTAATTTTCCCCACGGATCATTAAGGTTATTTTGCACAGTTGCAGCTTGCTTGGTCCATTTTACAGCCTCCAAAACCATGGTGAGGACCCCTATATTTAGAGAGATATGGGGGCATCCAGGTGGCTCCGTCAGTTTAGCGTCTGCCTTCGGCTCAGGTCATGATCCCAGGGTCCTGGGATCGAGCCCCGCATCGGGCTGTCTGCTCAGCGGGGAGCCTGCTTCTCTCCCCTGGCTTGTGCTCTCTTGCACACTAATAAATAAAATCTTTTTTAAAAATAAAAATTAAAAAGAGAGAGATACGGGCGTTCTCAGCAAGTGAGCAAGGGAAAGCGGGGCATTCTGAAGCTAGCCACGGCGGGGAGCACGCTGTAGGGCAGGAGGATTGGTCGCAGGGGTGGGTGTGCAAACAGTGGTACTGGAACCTCAGAGCAGGAACACGGGGAGAGCTCTGCGCAGAGGGACGCGACCACAGACAGAAAATGCAGGCCAGCGCCCAGAGGGGGACTGGGAGAAATATCTTAACACTTGCCTCTGCGGGCCTCCCCCTTCCCCCTCCCCCCAGCTTGGCGGGTGCTTTCTTCCCACTGGGTGCACCCAGCTGAAAGGCAGCCGGCAGTAGGTCCAGGCAATGCAGTCTGTCTGGTCAGGTTCCCAGGGCAAATGACAGGGTAGCGGTGGGCGGAGCCTGGAAAGGGGCGGAAGTACACTTAGCATGCGTTGACATTTTTATGTCCATGCCCTGCAGTCCAGGGCAAAGTCACCTGCATTTCTGGTGCTCAGTGCTAACACATTCCCTTGGTAAAGACTAAGTGAACACACATGGGAACGTGGGGTTCCATTCTTCCAACACAGGGCTCCTGACATCTGCGCCCTGGAATTCCCTTGGTGCTGTTTGTCATATTGGCTGGGACACAAAACACAAACAGGGTCAACGGGAAGGAGAAAAAGCGAACTCCATGTTTTTCAGCCAGTGTTTATAGGGAAAATTTCTAGGGAGAGTCCCCCAAACTCGGTAGATTTTCAGCAAGATGGGCTGGGAAAGTTTCAAATTACATTCTAAATGCAACAGACAGAATGTCAGGGCGGGCGTGGGTACATCTCAGATGTTACTGCATATAAAGCATATTGCTTGGGATCAACTGTTCAAGCATTTTACTTTCTGTCATGAGTTTCTGTAACTTATATAAGGCATTTCATGTGCTTTAAGCTACATCTCTGGAAATCTCTTGGGGGCCTGGGACCTTTGTTAAACAAAAATTCGCTATTTAAATAGAAAGGAAGCGCTGGTTGGCCTTCAGCAGAATGCTAGGCTTTTTGCAGCTCTATTGCTCTGAGGCTGATTCCGGAGGAGCATCTCCATCCAGGAGGCCCCAGGCCCTGGGGGTCTCCCCACGAAGCCCATGTTGCTGGCTTCCTTGCAAGAGGGTGAAGAGGATCGGTAGGGCAGAGTTTCTCAGCCTCAGCACTACCGACATCTGGGGCCGGATAACCCTTTGCTGTGGGTGTCGTTCTGTGCAATGCCGGACGCTCATCAGCATCCCTGACATCCACCCACTAGATGCCCGCACGGCCGGTTGCAGCTGCCACAGCCCAAGTCTGCAAAATCAGCCCCTCCCCACCACTGAGAGGTTAAGAAGCAGTGAGAGAAGAGGGTCCCAGCGAAGCCCTCACAGAAAAGAGCCGTGCAAAAAATAGCTGAGGCAGACCTTATTTGTCTGATGCTCCAAATTCAGGGACTTATAAAGAAACCGTATTTCCCAAGCCAACATTCAGCGCACGTGACTTCAGGGAGGCTTTTTAAAGAAAACACTCTTCTGTGAGTTTATTTCTTCACCAGCAGTACACAGGTTGTACTACATTTGTGTAGGGGTTTTTCCCCCCCTCCTCTCTTCCCCCCTTTAATTCTCACGACCATCTCCCTCAATAAAGCTCTTGCATGTCTAATCCCATCTTGGCTCCTGCTTCTAGGAGGATTTAAACTGGTTCAATGACTCAGTGCTGCTGCCGAGGAGGCTCCGTGGGCCCCCCCCAGGGGATGTGGCTACAAGAGAGTGGGCCTCAGCTGCCAACACCCCCACCCCTCCGGGACAGGAGGCCAGGCTGCCCCTGGCTGCCTCTGGGCAATGACTGAGCACGGCAGAGGGGCTCGGGGCTCTCGGGGCTCGGCAGGGGCCCCGGTGCCACACCCTTCCCACCCAATGCCGCCCTGGGGACAACTCTAATGGGGAAGTTCAGCCTGCAGAGTCCCCAGCGGCCTGGCCAAGATTTTCTCAGAATTGCACTGCGGCCTGTGGCCTGGGGCCCTTCCTTCTCAGTCCTTCTCTCCCTCTCTGCTTAAGCAGGGGGGCTGGGCCTGTATTGCAGAGGGCTCCCCCTGCCTGTTCCTGCTTCCTCAAACCCTTGATCCCTCACAGGTGTTTCCCCAAATAACCCTCTTGCAATTCTAATCCCATTTTGCTGTCTGCTCCTCAGAGGATCAGACAAGTAATGGATTCCCTTCACTACAAAAATGGACTTGTATAAACCCGGATTGTTTGTAGCAAAACTACATCCCAGGTAATCGAATAGTGATAATACTTAGTACCAGAAAATTGGGATGTATGATCACGCCCCCTAGGTTTCCTGAGAGTGGACTGTATTTCTAAGTCAGGGTTATCTGTACTAAGAATGGTCATTTCTTACTGCCTTCCCTACCCCTTTTACTGGGACTTCCTCCAATAATTCAGAAGGCACCTGCACAGCAATGGTATCCTAATTCCCCCTCCTCCCCGCGCCGCCCCCCCGCTGGCCGCCCCTGCCAACATGGCTTTGGAATTCCATTCTATCCAGATAGAGAAAGGGAACCCTGGATCTGTTCAGGTGACAGAGATATGAATACTCTAAACTAAGCTGCTATCCCCACCCCCGCCCCCCCACAAATCCCCCTCCTTATTCTCATCCATCCCTTCTTCCTCTTCCAATGGGATGATCCTTATCCCACCATGAAGATATGAGACTAGGATAGAGAGAAGGCTGCAACTTGAAGGTCAAGGCTTTGCCTTTGCAGTGAGAAAGAGAAAAAGCAGTCCCTGGCAGCAGGCTCCGACCAGCCTGGGGCTCACAGCGAGACTGCGAAGTTCTGCTGCTGAATACAGCCGATCTCACGGATCACATCAGGCAAGGTCTTCCACAGTCATGTCTGAGGGCAGACAAAATCAAGGCCAATGTGTAAACCCCCAAACCCACCCAACGTCCCCCACTCCCAGCTAACGCAAGTGATGGCTGTCTCTTTACCAACCACAGCTTCAGCTCCGCTGTTTTTGTCTCAGCTTCTATATAAAAATTGAGATACCCAATCATAGAATGGATCCTGCTTTCTTTAAACTGCCCCCACAGTCCTTAACACAAGTTCTATTCTAACTCCCTTGTAACACCTTCAGACTGAGAGGCCCCTGGACTCCTCATCTAGACACGTATGCAGTCTCCCTCACTGCAACAAATCAGTAAATCCAACTTTGTTCCTGGTGGTCTTTGGCTGTGGGCAGAGACAGGTGGTCCACAGGTGGCCAAGTCCTGGCCTGTCCTGGGACTTCAGCTCCTGGGCCTGTTTCCAAGGTGCTGCATCCATCCTATGAGCGAAAAAGAGAAGAAACTGAAGGCAAGACAATGACCAAAAAAAAAAAAAAGAAAGAAAGAAAGAAAAGAAAAGAAAAGGCTTCATAAATACAGTTGAGGTGTAGATGAATCTCCTGACTCTGGTTCCAATTCTAACTAGTTGCTCTGCGGCCTTGAACAACTCATACAAAAGTGGAGCTACATGTATCCTTCAGAGGTCTGCAAAGTAAGTTTTAAACAAGTCAAGGATGAGAACAAGTGGGCCCAATGGCCGGCATCCAAAAAGCACTTCTAGTGGCTGGGAGGAACTGGCAGGGTGAGGGAAAGATGGAAGGTACAGAGAACATGATGGTGAAAGTCTGATCATCTCAGGGAAAGAGAAGAGCTAAGAACATCAGAGGGAGACAGAGCTGTACATGGAACCTAGAAGACAGAGAAAAGGGGAGGCCAAGTTCATCCTGACTGGGAATCCTCTGCCCTTGAAGTATTCCTCACCCAAGGGAAAACAGATCTGGGGAGAAATGGTGCCGGGCTGGCAAGATTGGGCAGATAAGCACCGAGAGAGGGGTCAGGGAGAAGAGGAGAGGGACATCCACCCCCGGGGAATGGAGTTCAAAGTCCCCCGCTGAGTGTGAGCTGAAGCGGGAGCCCCAGATGGACAAGGGTTCCCCTTACCTTTATGTGTCAGAAGGAAGCTAGACTCCAGAGCAGGTGCCAGGGCCCAGGCTCACAGCAGCCTTTACCCAAGACTCCACCTTGGGTTCTCCGAGCAGCCACCAATTTAGAAATGCACAGGCCTTTCAAGAGAAACAACAGATCAATAACGAGGGCGGCCTTCCAGAGACTCAAGAGGCCAAAATTAACAGCCCAACCTCGAACGGGTGAGAGGAAGCAGTTAGGAACACAGACACTTTCAAGGAGGGACGAGACGAAAGGGGCCGTGAGCTCGAAGACGAGCGTCAGAGAGGTGCCTGGAAGGGTTTCCGCACTTCCCACCTGCGCCCGGCTGGAGGGTCCCGAAGCCCCGCCGTCCTCGCACCCCGCCACCCTTCCGAGCTGCGGACTTTAACTGTGGGAGGGAGATGCATGCTCACCCCCCCTCGCAAAAAAGCGGGCCCAAACCGTGAGGTGAGGGGTCTGCTAGAGCAAACCTCTTGTGTCCTCAGCGGTGAAGACGTTCGCCAGAAACTCACTCGGCAAGCCCGTGGCACAGTTTCATGGATAAACGGGCTCGTTCTCCATCCGCCCACGTCCTCGACTGGGGTCCTGGCAGCTTCCTCACTCGCACGCCGCCGCGGCCTTAAACGTGCCTTCAACGCGCTTCTGCGCTCCGATCAGTGCCCTCTACCCGGAGGCCCACGTGCAAGGCTCCTTTGCGGGCAGGGCCGAGCGGGGCTCACGGCCTCCTCGGTGCTGTCCCACCCTGACCAGAGGGCGGTTCTCGGCTGTGTGCGGAGGGGCGGGCGTGCCGAGGGACGAGGACCGACCCGACTTCGCGAGACCAACGGCGCCAACCGCCTGGTGAGATCCAGCCAACGGCCGCCGGCCCCGCCCCCCACGATCCCGCCCGCCCCCGCATGGCCCCGCCCCGTCTCGCACCGCCCCGTCTCCCCTCCGTCCAGCCCCCCGCCCCCGCATGACCCCGCCCCCGTCTGACCCCGCTCTACCCCGTCCAGCCCCGCCCCAACCTGGCTCCGCCCCAGCCCGGCTCCGCCCCAGCCGCCCCCGCCACGCCCTACCATTGCCGGCTCCGCCCCTCCCGGCTCCGCCTGGCCCCGTGCCGTCCGGCTCCTCCCCCTTCCTGCCCTTCCCCTCCCCAGCAAGTCCCCGCCTACGCCACGCCCCTGCCGCATTCGTTTCCCCACCCTCACAGCCTAGCCTCCGCCGCATCGTCGCTCCGCCTTGGTCTCAAGCTCCCTCCCCTCCCTTAGGCGTCGCCCGCAGGGTATCCTACTCCAAGCCTCAGGGTCTTTCTCACCCCTTGGGCCTCTGAGGCCCAGGCATCTTTTGCACCAGTTGTCCTCACCGTGGTCCATTTCATAGTTTAAAATCGTGGCTTGGAAGTGGGAGGCAGGATGGAGAGCGGGGACAGTTTGGACATAGGCCTCAAGACCTGCCTCATTCTCCCCTGAGAGATGAGGAGGAAGGAAGGGTCTGCATGTCCGGCCTCAGGGCTCTTGCCTCACAGCCCCAGGATGAGAGCTTTACCTTATGAAGTAGAAAGATCTGGAAAGATAAGGGGCTGAGGTAACCCAGGATCTTTGGATGGGGATTTTTTTTGTTGTTGGCATTTGGGGGGCAGCTCTTGGAGATGCCTGGGAGGAAGATGTGCCCTGAGCACCAGCAGTCCTATATGTAATGGTCCTTTTGTGGCAAGAGCTCTTTCATTGGGATTTGCTGGAAGAATTTGACCAGCCAAAGAGACAAAGCTCGTGATTCCCTTCCCCCTTCCTCATGTCATGGCTTATGCAGCATCTTGGAGCATCTGTTCAGAGAAGGGCCAAGGATGGTGTCTGTTCTGCAGAAGCTCATCCCTAGTGTAGCCATTATCTTCAAAACCTTCCTGTTTGGGTCCTTAAAGAACCGGGGAAAGAGGACTTGAAATATGTCAATTCAGAAACTTAAGAAGGGACTAAAACATCGTAGAAGTGTCCACTCTTTCCACCCCAAACCCTGGGTATGCTGAGGTGGATCAAGAATACTCCAGGGGCGCCTGGGTGGCTCAGTCGTTAAGCGTCTGCCTTCGGCTCAGGTCATGATCCCAGGGTCCTGGGATCGAGCCCCGCATCGGGCTCCCAGCTCAGCGGGGAGCCTGCTTCTCCCTCTCCCACTCCCCCTGCTTGTGTTCCCTCTCTCGCTGTGTCTCTCTCTGTCAAATAAATAAATAAAATCTTTAAAAAAAAAAAAAAAAGAATACTCCAGAGTGCCACCCTCTCCAACTGAGCCTGTTTGGTTATGTGTTTATTTACTTATTTTTTCTCAGTGGCTTGATTGTGGGTTTCCTCTCCCCTTCAGGTGAGAAAAATATTAGGTTGCTACTAAAGAAACAGTAGTTCTCTCTGCAAAGGTTTGGATCAAGATTAAATCTTGAGGTGAGCCTGTCTCTTATAGGTGCAGAATCTATAACCTTCTAGCTGCTCTGGCCGTCAGCATTGTTGAGGACCATGATACAGTGCATGATTTCTTTTCCTTTTTTTTTTTTTTAAGATTTTATTTATTTATTTGACAGAGAGAGCACAAGCAGGAGGAGCAACAGGCAGAGAGAGGGAGAAGCAGACTCCCCGTTGAGCAGGGAGCCCGATGTGGGGCTCGATCCCAGGACCCCAGGATCATGACCCAAGCTGAAAGCAGACGCTTAACAACTGAGCCACCCAGGCGCCCCAGTGCATGATTTCTTTTTAAAGCATCCAAAATGTAAGTTATTAGTTAAAGGATATTGCTAGGAAATCATTGCAATATGCTTTAATTGGTTTACAGATTAATGTAGCTTGTTTTCTAATGTAAGTAACGTGCAATATATTCTGTTGCCTTGGGAGCAATGCTAGAAACAAAAGCTCCGAATTGGGAAAATTGAATGAAAATTGCCTAAGAGTCCTCATCACATTTTCTTACTGCCCCTCCAGCCTCAGCCCCACATAACATTCCTCTTCTAGTTTAGAAGTGTCTTAAGCAGCTCAAGAGAGCATGCCCCACTTGTTGAATGAATGGGTGAATGCTATCATCACCTAAGGTTTGTAATCTCCCCCGCCCCCCACCCCACCTGCCACATGTTTGAACCTTTCCTTCTAGCTCTTCACAGGGCAGCTGCTTCTCCACCCACACTTAGCCTTAGCACCATGTCTTCCACATCGGACGTATTCCATAGGAGTGAGTTGACATAACTGAATTGAGTTGGACACCCAGCAGAATAAATACCACACAGTTTAGTGCCACTGGTGCTAAAATTCTTCATGCAGACCAAAGCAGATGTGATGCCATGTTCAATTATTGCTCAACTCTTGGCAAGGATCTGAAGACAGATAGAAACATCTTGATCTATTTGTGCAAGAAGTCTGTGATTGCAGCATCTGCAGCAAGTATAAATTTTTATCTTAAAAATTGATGTCTCTGGCCTGGAGAAAATAAATTAGATTGATTTTTTTTTTTTAAACACCAAAGACAGAGACTTCATTATCTCGAAAGGGGTTTGCTATCCATATTATTTAAGGAAAACATAATTGAAGATACAACTTCATCCTGGGTATACTGGACTGATTTGACACTAGACTTTTTTTTAAAAGGTATAGGGCACTTTTGTCTTCATTACTGAAACATCTCTGTAACTGGTCCTTCTCAAAGAGACTATCTGCTGAAATATCACTAGGTTACCATTCAGGCGGAAGTGAGGAAGATTTCTGGGAAGGTGTAACTCCTGACTGGAAGGATCGCCTCTGAAGAACATATCTCCCCATTGTCCTTCCTTCAGCTGGGCCTCAGTTTCTGCAACTGTAAAATGAATGGGCTGGTCGCCAGATAATCTTTAACATTCCTTCTAATTAAAACTTTCACAATTCTTTGTTTTTGTTTTTGTTTTGTTTTTGCCAGCAGAAATGAAGGGCAATTGGTCAGCTAATACCAAATGATGAATCTTAGGTGTTTGTTGTCGTTGTTATTCAAAGTGATTCTGTGGGCACCTAGGTGGCTCAGTCTGTTAAGCCTCTCCCTTCGGCTCAGGTCATGATCCCAGGGTCCTGAGGTTGAGCCCCACAGCATCAGGCTCAGTACTCAGGCGGGGAGCCTGTTTCTCCCTCTTCCTCTGCCTGCTGCTCCCCCTGCTTGTGCACTCTCTCTCTCTCTTTCTCTCTGTCAAATAAATAAATAAAATCTTAAAAAAAAAAGTGATTCTTGTAAGGAAAGACTTCTGCTGTCACTAGGCCTCCCAAAGTATTTGTGTCCACAGGTAAGGGTTTGCATTTCAAATAGAAACCCTGAAAATAGCAGGAGGGTGAAGTCTGGCCTCTGTAAACCAGGCATTGCTTAGAATGAGTCACAGACTATCTTAAAAATACTGGAAATCTTAATTAGTGTTTTTTCTTCTTAAATCAGTTTTACTGAGATGCAATTGACCTACACTAAAATGCACACATTTGAAGGGAACTGCTGATCAGTTTCGACAAATATTTGCTCCCAGAGAAACCGCCACCCCCTTTACCCCCACACTTTCCCTCATGTCCTTTTGTAGCCAGTCCTCATCAGACTGGATCTTCAGTGTAGCTACATCACCCCTTTGCATCCCATTTTTTTTTTTAAGATTTTATTTATTTGACAGAGAGAGACACAGCAAGAGAGGGAACACAAGCAGGGGGAGCGGGAGAGGGAGAAGCAGGCTTCCCGCGGAGCAGGGAGCCCCATGCGGGGCTCGATCCCAGGACCCTGAGATCATGACCTGAGCCGAAGGCAGACGCTTAACGGCTGAGCCACCCAGGCGCCCCTGCATCCCATTTTTTGACTTTCCTAGGGACACAGAGGTGAACAAAGGCCACGACCCTGCACTCAGGGGGCTTACAAGCTCTGTAGGGTGAGCAATTCTTCAGTAAGCCCAAGCTGCAGCTTAACTAATTCAGCCTCTCTTACTGGATAAGGAGACAAGACTCTGTTTAGACCTTTGGAGGATGCCCCACGTGGGGCGTCCCCTCACACTTGAAACAAATCGTTTTTTCCCTTAGGGCGCCTGGGTGGCTCAGGGGGTGAAGTGTCTGTCTTTGGCTCAGGTCATGATTCCCGTTTCCTGGGATCAAGCCCCACGTTGGGCCCCTGCTCAGTGGGGAGTCTGCTTCTCCTTCTCCCTCTGTGTGCACTCTCTCTCAGATAAATAAATAAGATCTTAAAAAACCCAAAAAACCGAAAAACCCAAATTGCGTTTTCCCATAGGATGAGGAAGTTCTTACTATGTCTCCTACAGCTGAATACCAATGGTGTCTTTCCTTCTGTTCCTTTTTTTTTTTTTTGCAACAGCTCTGGAAGCCAACCCAGAGCTCTGAGTGGGTAACAGTGGGGAGCAGAATTGCTGGGTTCTTCAGATGCATTTTGTTCTCCTTCTCTTGAAGGTGGTGGCTTGTTTTAGAAAAACACTTAGCCCACAAGAATTATTTGTTTTTCTGAAGAATCATGATGTAATAGTACATGTCTACACTCAGTGGGACAAACAACGTAGAATAAGTTGGCAAAGTTAGATACAAGACTGGTTAATATCCCACAGGGCCATGAAACCATAACCTTTGAGGTTATCTTTTCTACTGGCCAGATTTCATTTGCATCTCTACTTGACAAAAATCATTCCCAACTTACCAATTTTCTACAAATGAAGATATACTCTTAACAGAGTCTAGGTCCCAATCAATAGTAAGTCAACCAAAAATTTCATTTCCTTATAGCACTGGATGATCTTTAAGTGAACTTGTTAGACAATGCTCTGGAAGACTCAGAAAGGACATTCAGTCCATCATTTTGCATAATTTTCAAGTTTTGGATAATCTGTCTTTACACGATTGACCATAATCCTGCAAAATAATAACCAAGCCTCATTAGACCAAAGGGACAAGTGCCTCTTCCGTGGCCTGTTGAGCTGTTGAAGCTGATGATACTACTACCCTTATATCAGATGTCTTTCTCCCCAGATCTCTCCTCTATCACCCGGGGGAGTTGGGGATGTCTTAGTACAATCTGGCGGAGGAGTTACTTCTTGCAGCTTCCTGTTTGGTGTCTTCCTGTAATGGCAAACACCATTGCTCAAGAATATTTGGCTTTCCTGAAAAAAAAAAAACTGGGGCTCTGAATAAAACGATTGATTCATTCTTCTTTGGCAACTTCGTTTTATTTTATTTATTTGTCAGAGAGAAAGAGCACAAACAGGGGGAGCGGCAGGCAGAGGGAGAAGCGGTCTCCCTGCTGAGCAAGGAGCCTGATGTGGGACTCCATCCCAGAACCCTGGGATCATGACTTGAGCCAAAGGCAGATGCCCAACAGACTGAGCCACCCAGGTGTCCCTATTTTATTTTATTTTTAAAAGATTTTATTCATTTATTGGAGAGAGAGCGAGAGGGAGCATGAGCAAGAGGAGGGGCAGTGGGAGAAACAGACTCCCCAATGAGCAGGGAGCCTGAGGAGATGGGGCTCCATCCCATCTTCCCCCCCAACGTCGTGACCAAAGCTGAAGGCAGATGCTTAACCGACCTCGGCACCCCCTCTTCAGCAACTTTATTTATTTATTTATTTATTTTAAAATATTATTTATTTATTTATTTGACAGAGACACAGCGAGAGAGGGAACACAAGCCTGGGGAGGCGGGGAGAGGGAGAAGCAGGCTTCCCACTGAGCGGGGAGCCCGATGCGGGGCTTGAACCCAAGACCCTGGGATCATGACCTGAGCCCAAGGCAGCTGCTTAACTGACTGAGCTACCCAGGCGGCCCCCTCTTCAGCAACTTTATTTTTTAATTTTTTTTAAAGATTTTATTTATTTATTTGACAGAGAGAGAGCACAAGCAGGGGGAGCGGCAGGCAGAGGGAGAAGCAGGCTCCCCACCGAGCAGGGAGCCCAACGTGGGGCTTGATCCTAGAACCCCAGGATCATGACCTGAGCCGAAGGCAGTTGCTTAACCAACTGAGCCACCCAGGCGCCCCTCTTCAGGGACTTTAAACTGAGCTTTTAGTGACTTTACTTATAGAAAGACATCTAAGCAGAAGAAGGGAAATAGGCAGATCCTGAGTCATAGTAATCCCTATGCCAGAGGCCCCAGAGAAGGCTTGCCCTAATGCTCTGCAGGTCTATGTCATTAGGAGCACCAAAATACTGAGTGAAGACATCAACAGCCACTAAAAAGTTTTATAAATACATTTTAAAAAATTGAATTATAGTTGACACGCAGTATCAATATTGTATGAGTTCCAGGTGTACAACGCAGTGATTTGATGATTATATACATTATGAAACACTCACCATGGTAAGTGTAGTCCCTGCACAAAGTTATTACAGTATTATTCAATGTGGTTTGAAGTGGTAGGGTTTGGAGTCGACGGCCAAGAAAGAATTGAGACATCTTTGGTGCAAAAAGGTAGTTTTATTAAAGCACCGGGACAGGACCCTGGGCAGACAGAGCTGCACTGGTATTGTGAGGGGTAACTGATTATATACTATGGAGTTGGGGGAGGTAAAGACCAAGGGAATTTTCCAAAATGACTTTCACATGCTAAAGAAGACTTGCCGGATCCTGGAGGCCTGGCTATTGTCAAGCTCAGGTTGTTTTTTCCTCTAGCAAGGCATTAATGTAAGACGGTTGGGAGTTTCCTGGAGGAACGTTATACCCTGCCTGCCTCAAGTATTTGTCAATGGGCTGCAGGTTATAAGGAGATTTAATTGTATCTACATTTCCTGCTGCCTTTGTTCCCCACATTATTATTCAGGTGCTGTATATATTCTATATTCCCTATGCTGTATTTTTCATCCCTGTGACTTATTTATTTTATAACTGGAAGTTTGTACCTCTTCATCCCATTCACCTCTTTTGCTCATCCTCCCACCGCCCTCCCCTCTGGCAACCACCAGTTTGTTCTATTTATGAGTGTATTTCTGGGTTTGTTTGTTTTTTTTCATTTGTTTTGTTTTTAAGATTCCACCTATAAGTGAAATCCTATGGTATTTGTCTTTCTCTGTCTGACTTATTTCACTTAGCATCATACCTTCTAGGTCCATCCATGTTGTTGTGAATATAGATGTATTTTGGAGTGCCACCTGGTGTCTTGGAGGACCCTCCCTGTGCCTCCCCCACTCCCCAAACAGGAGGCTGGAGTCCACCTCTAGGTCTGCCACTTTCTTACAGGTGACATTAAGTAATAGTCACACATTATTTGCATTTAAACTTAAAAAAAGAAAGAAGAGGAAGAGGACAGTTAGCCCTGTAGGACTCGCAGGGTGGTTATAAGAACCAATTCAGAGTTTACTGAGATATTAAGTGCCAGGCACCCAGTGCTGCATGTGGGATAAAGCTGCAGTAATGTTTGTGAGGGTACTTTGCAAATCGAAAGAGGTGTCATTAATTGAGATCAAAGGCCCATGACAGTTAGCCTGCAGGCTGGGCCTCCTGGGTGGTTGCAGGGATCAGGGGTAAGTAAGATGGGGGTGATGGTGGGAAGAGACTTAACCTGGTGGGATG
The DNA here is from genome assembly GCF_054177405.1 of Leptonychotes weddellii. NCBI lineage: Eukaryota > Metazoa > Chordata > Mammalia > Carnivora > Phocidae > Leptonychotes > Leptonychotes weddellii. Next base: position 12,146,702 of record NC_138369.1, read on the forward strand.
TCGGATGATCCTGCTGGTGTTCAGCCTGCAAAGGAGCTCAGACAACACTGTGGGTGGCTGGTGGCCAAGTAATTAGTGTCTTGTGAAAAGAAAGGGATCAAGAATGGAACTGGTCCCTATGGGGTCTCGTGAGCCCCAGGGAGCCCACCCAGGGTCCAAAGTACACACTGAGTCTAAGTCTGAGGCAGAGCCAGTGGCTCTTTCATTCACCCCCAGGCCCGTGGACTTGGATTTTGGCTAAAAATATGCTTCCCCTCAAATTACAGAGCAGTCACAAAACGAGTTTCTGAGTAGCCCTTCCCATATGGCAGGCTGCTTTCCCTGAGCTCTGAGGAGCAGCCTGACCCCCTCGCAGCCCTAGTACCAAGGTTAAGTTCTGAACAGATTTTAGTCCCTCTAGCCTGTGTCTTTGAGAGGTCAGAGCTGAACGTCTTGGGCCACAGGAAGAACCCATGAAGGGCTTTGAATTCACTTCGGTAGCTGGTGCTGGGACTCCTCTTTCTTTTATTTATTTATTTATTTATTTATTTATTTTTTATTTATTTATTTTTTTTTAAAGATTTTATTTATTTGAGAGAGAGAGAATGAGAGAGACAGAGCATGAGAGGGGGGAGGGCCAGAGGGAGAAGCAGACTCCCCGCCGAGCAGGGAGCCCGATGCGGGACTCGATCCCGGGACTCCAGGATCATGACCCGAGCTGAAGGCAGTCGCTTAACCAACTGAGCCACCCAGGCGCCCTGGGACTCCTCTTTCTAGGGGGGAGACCAATACCCCCTCTCCTAGGGCTGGTTGTCAGCTCCCTGGAGACATCTTGGCTTGGGAAGATCATCAGTTGAGGAGTGTGTGGAGCAATGGAGTTCCGAGTCACTGGAGGTGTGAGCAGCGTTTCTGCTGCTACATCTTCTAGTCTTTTCCAACCAGTAGCCTCTCAGGGAATAACATGAGATCTCTGACCAGAGGGGTGTGAAATCTGGCCAAACCGGTCCCAGCACCTAGCGGTGGGGAGGAGGGAAGGGAGGCTCAAAGTCTGAAATGCTGGACTTAATAGAGGCTTGCAGGAGCTTTTGGAGACATTTAACAACCACAGAATCTTGAGTTTTAATATATATTTAAATATATTTTTAAAGTTTATTTATTTAAATAATCTCTACACCCAATGTGGGGTCCGAACCCATGACCCTGAGATCAAGAGTCATGTGTTCTTCTGACAGAGCCAGCCAGGTGCCCCAAGTTTTAAAAAGGAAATTTTCATTGTATTGTATTAATTAATTAATTAATTAATTTTTAAAAAGTTTTTTTTTTTTTTAGATTTTATTTATTTTTTTAGAGAGCGAGCGAGAGAGAAACAGCATGAGAAGGGAGAGGGTCAGAGGGAGAAGCAGGCTCCCCGCTGAGCCGGGAGCCCGATGTGGGACTCGATCCCAGGACCCTGGGATCATGACCTGAGCCGAAGGCAGACGCTTAACCATCTGAGCCACCCAGGTGCCCTAACAAGTTTTTTTTTAAAGATTTTATTTATTTATTTGTCAGAGAGAGAGAACACAAACAGGGGGAGTGGCAGGCAGAGCAGGCAGAGGGAGAAGCAGGCTCCCTGCTGAGCA
>NC_138369.1:12148802-12166909 GCF_054177405.1 Leptonychotes weddellii
ACCTCTGGAGTAGAGCTCAGGCCGAGAGTACCTGGATGTGGTGCTTTCTGGCGGCGATCTTGGAAGCCATGCAGGTGTAAAGTGTGACTCCCCTCTTCCCCGGGGAGCAGGAATCCATCAAGGCTGTGGCTGAGGGCAGCGCTGAGTGTCGGGGAGCTAGATTTGGCAGGGCCTGGCAGGTGCTTTGCTCTGTGGCTCTAACACCAGATTCTCAGGCATCCCTGACCCAGGCAGGAGCTGCCGACACCAAGCCCAGAGAGGGCCTATGGGTGGGGGAAGCATCCCTGAGCCTTCTTCCCCCAAAGTTCCTGGCCTCCTGGAGGAAGGAGAAAAGATGGGGGAGATGAAAGGATCCCATGGGAGCCCTGAGCCACTTTGGCGGCCCCTTACCTCATCCCCGGATCCCAGGAGCTGTCCCCCCCTACCCGCCCCGGGGCTGAACTGAGCCACAGAGCAGGTGCAAAGGCTGTGCATTTGCTGCCCTGCCTCTTGCGTGTTTGCGTCCCTGGGCAAGTGACTCCATCTCACTGGGCCTCCTTTTCTCACCAGTAAACGAGATGGAACATTGCCACTGCAATCATCAGAGGCCACCGTGAGCGAAGGCTTGAAAGCTTCTAGCATAAGGTCTTTGCCTCGCATCAAATTCCTTCCCTCCATCTGGCCGTCTCCAGTATGATACCTGCCCGATGTCACCGCCGAAGTACAATATGTCTCTGTTCTGACCATGAACGTAACAGATGTTCTTGCTGAGCACCCGCTGTGCTGGGCAACGTGAGGAGGATGAACCAAGTACAAAAACATGGACTCCTACCTCTGAGAAAAGTTCAGCCATGCTGAGCAAGACATTGGCAAGTACAAACTCCCAACTAATGAGACTGATGTACGGGTCTCAGGCATCCTAAGGACGATTGCCATTTAGAGGGAGAGCTTGGTGGGGCTGGAGGGCTTCTTGGAGGAAGTGGGCTCTGTGATAGACTGAAGTGCTGGTAGGATTTTCACAGAGAGGGGAGGTAGGTCGCACAGCTTCTTGTAGAGGGTTGTCCGGGAACAGTGGCATGAGCCAACGATCGGGCAGGAGTGCCCATGATGCCCCCTGAGGGTTTTGAGTGCCATTGGGATGGAGCTCTGAGGTCATGGGTTCAATGGAGGGAGAGATCTGGAGAGCTGAGGAGGGCCGGGTGGGAAACTGGAGGTGCCATACCTCAGCAGGAGATCAAGGATTTTATTCTGAGGGACAAATCTGGAGGTACAGGTGTCAGAGCAAGGGAGTTACATGATGATGTATGGTGGGAGGGAGTGGGAAGGTAGAGGAGAAGCATCTAAAGCAATCGGGGTGAGTGACAGGGATGAACCAAAGTCTGGTCCTGCATCCGGGCCTGGGTGACCGGAAGAGTCAAAGCATTTTGGAGATGGACGTGACTTTGGGCGATTTACTCTATGTAGACATTTGAGAAACAGAACCCAACTCAAGGCCACCCAACTAGTTAGGGGCCGAGTCAGGAAATGAACTCATGTTAAAGGTTTAGTGCAAGGGGATGGGGAAGGAATTTGCCTCTGGAGTGATCAGGTTTGGGGAACACGGGGACATATGAGCTGATGAATCCAGCAGGCTGCTGAAAATGTGGGTCTGGGGCCCAGGGAGGTATCAGCTAGGATTTGGGGGGGGTGGGCATTCTCATCATAGAACAGAGGACACAGTTAGAACCCCAAGGGGCAGTGTGCTGAGACAAAAGGCCAGAAGCCCCAAGACTGAAGCTTGACGTCCAAGAATAGGATCCAGGAGAAAGGGCAGCCAGAGAGGTGGGATGTGGCCCAGATGTGAACGCAGTGATCAAGAGAAAAGGTGTTGGTTAGCGCTGTCTAGGGGCTTAGACACTTGGCTCCAATCTCCCCAGCCCCACTGAAGCAGATGGCTGTGAACTCTTTAACCCTTCTCCCACTGAGATGCGGAGTCTTTGCTTCCTCCCCTTAAATGTGGGCAGGCTCTGTGATGAATGTGCCCAGAGACTAGAATGGAAGTGACACCATGAGGCTTCCGGGCCCAAGTCTCCAGACACTGGCAGGTCCGACTTTCTGTTCTGAGAACACTCGCTCTTGGAACACAGCCACCGTGTTGTGAAAAAGGCCCCAGTCCTGTAGGATGGTCCAAGGGAGGAAGAATCAGAGCTCCTGGCCGGCGGCTAGTATTGACTCACCAGCTGGGTGATGACACCATCTTGAAAGGAGAGTCCAGTTGAGGTCCCCAGAGAGGTAAGCCATCCCTGATGAGTTCTACTCAGATTTGTGAGCAAAATAAAGACTGTTCCTAAGTTACCAAAGTGTGGGGTGGTTTGTTATGCAACAATATCCTATCTCCTCGGTGCACTTGGGTCTCTTCTCCAAGGGCAAGGTGAACGGTGGGGGGCCCTTTGGAGCGTCCCTCTCCCCCCAGCCTCCCTTTGCTTCTGTTCTGGTGGTCGGTGACCCTCATGGGGCTTAGGGCTCCATGTCAGTCAATGGCAATGGTGGCCCAAGACCTCTAGGGGGGTATCGGGAGTGGTCAGAGAGAGGCAGCCCAAAGCCTGGCATCTGGTACCATAAACACACAGAAAAGACAAACGTCTACTGAGCCCCTGCTGAGCCTGTCACGATAAACTGGGGGATCTGGGCCTCAGCCGAACCAGGGGACAAATAGCCAAATCATTTAAACAACTCGATGTCCATTTTTCTTTCCTGTACATTCGTTTATTTAAAAAAGTGTAGGAAATGAATAAAATGGTACCTAAAAATTATCTACAACGAAATAAATTATTCCCAGTTATGCATTGCAGATCCACACAAACCAGTCCTCTAACCTTGACCAAGGTTACATTCCCCAAGGACTTATACGCTTCCCCCCTCCGACTCTTCCTGAGGCTTTTCCCTCCTGTGTGAAGTGACTACAGCATTAAGCCCCGTCCTGTATGAGCTGGGCTTCCTCACAAGCATCACGGACGGGCGTGGAGGCAGCCCAGGCGTCCGCAGACCCAGCGGCAGTGCACACAGTAGGCGGTCAGCAAATGTGTCCAAGTGGTTTCCAGCGGCCCTGACGTATTTTACCTAAGTGGGGTCTGGGTTTTAAAGAAAAGAGTCAGAGGTATGTTGGGCTGGCACCTCCAGGAGGCATAGCTTCAGAAAACATTAAATTCGCCTGAGGTCTCAGGAAGATAGCAACTGGGCCTGGAGTTTGGAGCTCTCGGTTAAAAGCAAATGGCCCCATGGGGCCCTTGTAAGTAAGGGCGGAGTGTGTGACAACAACCAGGCCAAGGGTGGCCTGCCACGCTCTGTGGCCGTGGGAGGCAGAGCACCGAGGCCAGGGCTCCAGGGTTGATTTTAAGTCATGATACAATGGCAGTTGGGGGGAGGAAGCCCCAGCCCTCTGGCCCTTCATGGGGAGGGGGTCAAGAGTCCGAAGATAACTGGGCAGGAGCCCGCCTTTTACAAGGGAAAGGTGCCAGGGGCCACACCCAGGGTGTCAGCCAAACAACAAACCCTTCCTTCTGGAAAGAGTTCAAGAGGCCTTGGAATACACACCATTTAGGAGATTGCAAAACTCCTTTTCATGGAGGCAAAGTAGCACATGCAAGCAAGTCTAGGCAGTGCGTTTCCAAGGTGAATTCACTGAACACAGTGAAGCACATTTATTTTTTAAAGGAGGTTTGGCCACAGAAACATTGACGTTTGGACCGTGCCGACAAGCCGGAACAGGATCCCTCTCCTCCCGGAAGAGATCAGGGCCCACAGAGGCAAACGCTCCCGCGAGCGGGAGCTGGGCTGATCATTAATATAAATGAGGGATGTGGGCCGTGTATGAGAAAAAACCTTCATGAAACACACACCAGCCTTGAGGCCCATCTTCTCCTTTGATAAGAGACACATATGGGTCCTAAACTTTCCATTTCATTATGAACAAAGCAACCCCCCGGGGGTGGGGCAGGGGCACTGATCAGCAGCCACAGACGCTCAGCATCAGTGAGGGAGGCGAGAGGGAGTGGTGGGGACTGGGGTGAACTGGGGAACCAGGCACCCCACCAGCTGCCGCCAGGTGACAGTGAGCCCCAGAAACGGCCAGATCTCCTGATCTGGATTTTTATGCAAAAATTGTATAATTTTAAATGTTAGTAACAAATTCTTCAAAAAGATTCTGCAGGCCAAACAAAACACACCTGCGGGCTGGGTCGTTTCCCAGTCTCTCTCGCAGTGGCAGGGAGGTGTGATAGCCAGAATCATGGGTCCCCAAAGATGTCCATGTCCTGATCCCCCAGAACCTGAGGCTGTGTTACCTTACGTGGCAAAAGGGACTTTTCAGTGTGATTAAATTACAGATCTGGAGATGGGGAGATTTTCCTGGATTATTTGAGTGGGTGGGCTTTATAAGTGAAAGGTCCATATAAGGCAAAGAAGGAAGGAGGTGCATCAATGTCACGTGGCAGCGTGGGCGACTCCGTGTGACCAGCCAACCGAGGCATGGAGTGTGAGCAGCCCCTAAAAGCTTGAAAAGGCAAGGAAACCAATTCTGCCCTAGAGCCTCCAGAAGGAGCGTAGCTCTGCTGACTCCCCGATTTTAGCCCAGGGAGACCCACTTTGCCCTTCTGCTCTCCAGGACCATAAGAAATCTATGTTGTGTTGAGCCTCCATGTTTGAGGTAATTGGTTACAGTAGCAACAAGGAGCTAACACGGTGGCCATTCTCTGGCGTATTTTTAGACATTGCTAGAGGTTGAAAATACTCTCTAGATTTCTCGGTAAATGCCAAAGTATTGTTGGAGCGGGGACAGCCACACAGCAATTCAAGGAAATTTTTCTTACTTCTAGGACTCAAGATAAATCTGTGCAGTGGGATAACCACATGCAGAGCAAGAGAACCAGGAAGTCGCTTATCAATGCCCTCAAACAGACACACCCTGTTTTGGCTGGACAGACTGCAAATTATTCCCACCTTCCAGGGGACAGGCACATGTTTATCTAGTGGTCGGTAGAAGTCAAAACCCAGCCATCCAACCAGTTTGCATGAGTTGTCACCATGTCAGGTAAAAAGAACTACGTGGTTATGCATTTGACTCCTTAAATATACAGGACCACCAAATAAATAATAATAATAATAAGGCACATTATCATTTTCATCCAGGGGGCTCCAGTGGGAGCAGGGACCTTGGATGGGCTCCGAGGGATTGGAATTGTTGCCCTGAAGAGGTCCAAATCCAAATCCAAATCCAAATCCAGAGCTTGTTGCAATCTTGTACGTGGTGACTCACGGCCCTCCTCTCTCATCATGGGCTGGTTTACAACCCAACCCGAGTTTAGAAGGACATGAACTGTGACGATTGTATCCAGGTCAGAATTCATTACTTTCAACATCCCATCATTGGAATGAGTGCACTTGGAAATCAGAGGTCGGTGGTGTCCTGAAAAACCTCCTGCCATTCCTTCCATATAATTCCTCTTTAGGATTTCTGCTTGAGACCCCTAAAGGGTGTCTCAATGCCCTGCTTTAGGCAAAGTCTTTGGAATGGGTCCAAGTTACTCCCCAGGCTCCTCTGGCTCATGGGTGTCCAGCAAGGGAACGTCTGTGCTCCCGTTGTTGGGGTGGGAGAAGGTATATGGTTCGGTCTCAGACTCAGCGGGGAAGCCAGGGGATGGCTCATCTGTGGTCAGCTTTGCAGTCGGGGCCCTGGAGCATATGGGGGGTGGGGAGGGGGGGCAGTCTCCTGTGGGGCCCTGGAAGGGCCGGTAGGTGTCCACCTCTGGCTGCAGGAAGGAGCCGTTGGAATCCTGTAGCAGATGCCCATACACCATGGTGTCATCGATGACATCGTACACGTGGGAATCACTGTCCTTTCGTCCTTTCTGACACTTTTTTGGCTGCATCGGCATCTGGGTGTTGATGTTGCCGTTGTAGATGCCTACAGGTGGGCCTTTGTTTTTCTTCTTTTTCCTACTGAGAGAAGGGGAACAAGACAGAGTCAGGAAGAGCAGGATCTTAGCTGCGCTCCATTGGCATAGCCCTACAGGAACTGGGGCACTTTGGGGTTCTCGCATGTCTCCCCCAAGTCCCTCAAATCCCTTAGCCCTTGGAACTGAAACTACTGTCCTCTGGGAGCATTTAGAAGGGACGAGCTTCTGTCTCCAGTCTTCACAGTGGATGCAGGGTATCCAGGGGTGGGAACAGCTGACAACCAGCCCCTCTTTCCTACAAGAAAGGGTGCTGCCCCAGCCCGACCACATCCAGTGTGGTCATCCCCCACTAATGCTCTAGGACGCAGTCTTTCCCCTAGCTAATGCTTCATCCCTCTTTTGCATGGGTAGAAGCTCTGGCCATCTGGATTCTAAGTGATGTAACAGAGGAGACTCGGGATGAGAGGCTATATCTTAGTTTGGAGTTGGGGACAGTGGGACTCAGTATTAGCGGAGGTAGCCGGTCCCTTCAAGCAGTAGCCTGCATAAGGGGAACAGCCTGCATAAAGGGACAGAACTCAAAAGAAGACAGCATTCAGGCTGGGGCACGCCAGAGCTCCTCAATAACACCATGAACCTTTGCTTTGTAATGTTCTTTGGTACTTGGGTGTGGACGGGCATTAGCACTCTCCGCCGAGGAAAACAAAGCTTCGCCCTCCATCTCCATGAGCCAAAAGCAGGGGATGCTGGCTTTTTAGCTGACCAGTGATTCAAATGGAGGACATTAGTTCAATTAACATAATGGGCCCTATATTGCACAGGCTGACAGCTCCCTAATTGTGGACAGGCTTCTTGTCCTTTTCTGAGATAAAAATAATGTAGTCCATTTAGCTTGTAACACTGAGTCTCTGGCTGGGGTGATGGGTTCCAAAGGCTCCTGCCTGAAGCCCTGAGAGGGATGCCCCTCCTTTGTGCTCCATGGAGCCTTGATTGTCTCCACCAGTGTTCTTCTCAGGCCAGAACCGGGGCAGTTTAGAGATGGAGGCAAGAAGTGGACCCTCCCCTTGCCCGGTTCCCTGCCGATGAGGAAGAAGGGACCCGGTGTTAACACTGTGCTTTCTGATCTGGGTGGCAGAGACTGCACCCCAGACAAGAAAGTTTCCTAGAGAAACCATAAAATGATAATTTGTTGAAAGAAGTCCTTTCCTCCTGTGTGGTATGTATACAATTCCATTTCACGGAGAAGAGGCTTTTCCCTGGACCTGCCTCGGGCAGCCCCTTCCTCATCAGTGGAGACATTTCTAGACAGTCTCACTGTGGGTCGGGAATTTTGGTTGTTTGCTCACGGCCCCAGTTAATAATAAAAAAGAAAAAATTCTCTTTAGCTTGTTGCAAGGTTGAATGGCGCTAAGGAAAGCAATTTCCTTCTCCCTCATGGCTTTAATCAGAAATAGGCGCAGAATTGATAAAATCTGGTGGCGCCCCTATTCTGTCTCAAAAGGTCAATGCTCTGCCTTCATAAAACAGCAGCTCTCATCCTGAGGGGATGGAAGGTGAGATGAGTCAGGTAACTGGGTCTTCCTTCCTTTCGCCCACAGGGCTCGCTTTTTGGTGCCTGTCTGGAGTCCAATAAACAAGTGCAAAAATTTAAGAAACCGGAGAACTGGCTGGGGTGGCATGCATTCGCTCTCCAAGTGACAGAGGACGCAGGCTCAGAGCCCTGGCCTGGGGTGGGGGTGGGGGGGTTCTGACGTGAGCATTTTCCTGCTAAGATCATCCCTGGGATGACCACCATCTGATGGGCAGACAGTAAATGATTGCCAGGGGACTCGTGCCGAGACAGCTGCGTAAAAACCGCAGGCTAACATGTCACCAGCTGTGTCTTCTGTCCCCCCTCCCCCCCAGCATAACTCACATCTGGCAATATTATTTAATACCCATCCCTGGGAGAGGAATGGGAAGCAAGAAAAGAAATGAGTAATTAACGACAGCTCTGGTCTGTGTGACCTAAGGAGGCGTCAGATCGGCGGAAGACAGTTTGAGAAATTCCACCTACTTCTTTTTCACAAAGCAAATGATGAGTCCAAGGGCAAACAGCAGTAAGGCGCCACCTCCCACGACCACGATGATGATGACAGTCAGGTCTGTGAGCAGAGACACGAGGGAGAGGGATGAGGAGACACGGGGGTGGTCAGGCGGACGATGAACTGGGGCAGACAGTCTCCAGAGATGGCCGCCATCCCTCCCTTCCCTCCCCAGACACACATGCTGCTCCTCACATCAAGAGGAGCCTATTTCCCTTCTTCTTCACTCTTCTTGACTTGCCGGGACTGGGGCCTTTTAGAGGCCTGGTGACTTCTTGTACTTTCTGTCTGAGGGGCAGCGAGTCAGTCAGCGTGTAAGAAGGTTGCCCATCCTGAGGCCGCCATGCTGTGAGGAAGCCCAAGCCAACCACGTGGAGACTCCGTGAGGAAAACGGACCCAGGAACCCGGCTGAAAGTACCAAGGCTGCAGATGACCCATCCCTGCCACCCCCGAGCTGTTTGAGGCATCTGGCGGCAGCCCCAGATATCTGAGAGCAGAGAAGAACCATGTGGCTGTGTCCTATCCAAATACCTGACCGACAGAATTGTGAGCAAGCAAAATGGTTGTTGTCTAAACTACTGAATCTTGGGGCTATTTGTTAGGCGGTGACAGAGAAGTGAAACAAACTGCAGGCCCTACCAGATCCCCTCCAAAGGCTACTCTGGGCCCACCATGGGGTGTGTCCACCCAGGCACCATGGCCTACATGGGAGAAAGGGGCAGAGGGCTGTAGGGGAAAGCAGGGCGGCAGAGTCAGAAGTGAGGGCACTAAGGACAGGGTTGTTTCATCTGTGCTGTCCTTTTCCTACAGTTGTACAAAGGACAAAGGAAATAAACCAGACAGGGAGCCCTGCACCAAACAGGGATTTAGAAGTTCTTGCTTGTTTGGGGCACCTGGGTGGTTCAGTTGTTAACGGCTCAGGTCATGATCCCAGGCTCCTGGGATCGAGCCCCACATCAGGCTCCCTGCTCGGCGGGAAGCCTGCTTCTTCCTCTCCTGCTCTCCCTGCATGTGTTCCCTCTCTCACTGTGTCTCTATCTGTCAAATAAATAAATAAAATCTTAAAAAAAATTTTTTTTTATTTATTTGATAGAGCGAGAGCACAAGCAGGGGGAACAGTAGAGGCAGAAGGAGAGGCAGGCTCCCAGCCAAGCAGGGAGCCCGATGAGGGGCTCGATCCCAAGACCCTGTGATCATGACCTGAGCCGAAGGCAGACGCTTAACCATCTGAGCCACCCAGGTGCCCCAAATAAATAAAACCTTAAAAAAAAAGTTCTTGCTTGTTCAACAAGAAAACAAAAGGAGAAGTTAAGAGAGAAGTCAAAATAGAAATAAATGGGATACTTAGTTGGCTCAGTTGGAGGAGTGTGTGGCTCTTGATCTTGGGGTCATGAGTTCGAGCCCCACGTTGGGTATAGAGATTGCTTAAATAAAGAAATAAAACTTAGGGCACCTGGGTGGCTCAGTTGGTTGAGCGACTGCCTTCGGCTCGGGTCATGATCCTGGAGTCCCTGGATCGAGTCCCGCATCGGGCTCCCTGCTCGGCAGGGGGTCTGCTTCTCCCTCTGCCCTCTTTCCTCTCGTGCTCTCTCTCATTCTCTCCCTCTCAAATAAATAAATAAAATCTTAAAAAAAAAAAAAACTTAAAAAAAAAAGTAGAAATAAATGCCAGAAAATGAACGTAAGAGAGTCAGAAAACCCAGGAGCTAACCTAAGAGTATGGGAGAGCTTCTCACTTAAGGCTTTCGGTTTGCATCACTTCTCTTGCTGCTAACCAGTTGTGTGGTCTTGGGGTGGACGTGCAGTCTCTCTGACCGCCAGAAAGGGAAGGGGCCTGGAGAAACGATCTCCACTGTCCCTTCTGGTTCTAACACTCTGTGGTGTTCTGTGATTATCTTGGAATAAAGGCAAACGTGGCCCCACCACGATTGCGGTGCCACAAACGCATTTCCTCACTGGAGACTCTTGGGCGGATCCTGCAACTTGGAGCACAAGGCCTGCCGCTGAGGGCATTTCATGGATTCCCGTGTTTCACTGGACTCAGTAAAAAATGCCAGCACCAAGGGGTGCCTGGGTGGCTCAGTTGCTTGAGCGTCTGACTCTTGATTTTGGCTCAGGTCATGATCTTGGAAGGTCATGAGATCAAGCCCTGTATTGGGTTCTGCACTTTTAGCACAGAGTCCGCTTGAGATCCTCTCTCCCTCTCCCTCTGCCCTCCCCCTGCTTGTTCACGCCCGCGCACGCTCTCTCTCTCTAAAATAAAATCTTAAAAAATGCCAGTGCCAAGTTCTGTGTCACACTTTCCAGGTCCCCACATTTGAACCCCCAACACTTGAATTCCCAGTGATACTTCTGTGAGGTAGTTATTACCATCTACCCTCTAAGATGAGGAAAGTTAAGGGAGTGAAGAGCCTACCCCTATGCCAGAGAGAGATTAATAGTAAATGACAGTGATAGACGGACGATAAAATTGCCCTAGTTCTACCCCCCTCCCCGAACCATGTCTTAGACTATGTGACTCTGGAGCTCCTCCCACCAAGAGGTGGAGTCTATTTGTCCACCCCTTGAATTTGGGCAGGCCCAAAGAATTCTGTAGAAGGGATGGTGTGAGTTCCTAACCCAAGCATCAAGAGACCTTGTATGCTTCTTCCAGACTCTCTTGGATCTCTCTGCCTCTGCCATGAGAACAAGGCCCAGGCTGGAGTGTCAGGGAGCATGGGGAGGAGAGCCAAGGAACCTAGTTATCCCAGCTGATTGTGGCTGGGCCCAGATGTGTGAGAGTGCACGGCTCAGACCACCAGAGTCCTCTAGCTGCCTGCAGTTACCCACAGGTGCATGAGTGAGTGAACCCCGATAAGTCCAGCTCACACCAGAATCGCCTAGTCAACATGTAAGCAATAATAAATGGCTGTCTTTAAGCCAGAGTTCTGGGGTGGTTTGTTATGCAACATTACTGATGCAAACGCTGACTGATACATGGACAGCCAGGACTCAAATCCATGTTTTCTGGATTTTTTTCGCCTCCCAGGTTTGCCCCCTACCCTTCAGCTGCCAATTTGCTGTCCACCCCCCCGCCCCCACAAGACCTTGCAGGCCCTTACCCATAGTCCTTGGGGTAAGCAACACCCAGAAGAACAGGTCCAGCTGCTTGCCACTCACAGGGCTGCAGTTGGAGATGTTGACCCAGAAGCTGTGGTGGTGGAAGCTTGGCTTGGGGAGCACCTCATCCTCCAGGCTGAAGATCTCCTCTGCCTTGCTCCGCTGTTCCTGGATGATCATGAACGCACGCCCCGTCTGGCAGACAACGCCGGTCCGCTCCTTGAGGAAGGTCAGGTAGGCCACCTGGTTGCTGGGCACACTGATGTTCCAGGACACTGAGGTGAGGGACGGCAGGCCCCGGTCCCAGTTAGGGCTCCTCAGGTAGACCTTGTTTTTTGTGTCTGGGGTCACTGTGAAAATACCTTCCTCTGCAGGAAAGGGGAGAGAATCCACACAAGATGTTTCACTGAATCAAAATGGATGTTAACCTGTCTAGACTTTTCTAGAGTTTTCTGCGATGACAGAAAAGTTCTCCACAGGCTCACCCCATTTTATTACACTTTGCAGATCCTGTGAATTTTTAAGAATTGAAGGTTTGTGGCAACCTTGCATTGAGCAAGTCTGTGGTGCCATTTTTCCTATAGCATTTGCCATTTTTTTGTGTGTCTCTGTGTCACATTTTGGTGATTCTCCCAACATTTCAAATTTTTCATTATTGTATTTGCTATGGTGATCTGTGATCAGTGATTGCAACTTGCTGAAAGCTCAGATGATGGTTAGCATTTTTTAGCAAGGAAGTTTTTTGTTTTGTTCTTTGGGGGTTTTTTTTGTTTTTTTTTGCTTACAAAGCTTTTATTTTTAAGTAATCTCTACATCCAATGTGGGGCTCGACCTTACAAGCCCGAGATCAAGAGTCGCATGCTCTACCAACTAAGTGAGCCACGCACCCTGGCAATAAAGAATTTAAAATTAAGGCATGTACATTGTTTTTTTTTTAGACACAATGCTATTGCACACTTACTAGACTACAGTATGGTGTAAAGAGAACTTTTATATGCACCGGGAAACAAAAAAACTCATTTCACTTGTTTTATTGCAGTGGTCGGGAACCGAACTTGCAATATCTCCTGGGTGCCCATATCTGCACTCCCCAAGCATGTAGCCATCACCACGCGTGTCTGTGGAAGACCCAAAATGTGCTCGAATGTGACTGAGGAGCTGAATTTTAAATTTTGTTATTAATTTAAGCATAAATTGCCGCACATGGCCAGTGACTGTTGGTCTGCACAAAGATTAGAGTCTCAGGTTAGGTGCTCAGGTCTTTTGAACAAAACCAATCAACCAAACAACAACAACAAAAAACCCCAGGCTAGTTCACCAAACCGCTGGTTATCTCTGAAAGCTTGCTTTCAGAAACACCCTCGACATAGCTAAGATTCACCTGACGCTCTGCTCCACGGTAGGACTGGTACAGAGCAATTTCTGTTTCCAAGGTTAAACCGCTTCCGTTTCTGGGAAGAATGGTAGAAATGCAAAGCTGAAGACCTCCGATAGACACGTCACCTGACCTTCAGGTGAGATGAAACTCCAACGTTCCACACTGAGGAGGGTATGTCTTGTTTTCCAAGACTCCCCAAAGGAGTTTCTTGGGGAGCTGTGGGGATATCAGGCAGCTTGGACTGACCTTAATCTTATGGCCAAAGATTCTTCTCCCTCCCCACTCAGGTCTCTGGGAACAAAGTACGAAGTAAACCTCAGATAAAAGTCTTGGTCAATTTTTAAATGGCCTCTGACTTTGAGCCACTTGTAATGGTGACTGTGACTTTGAAAATCAACCACGGAGAGCTCACCGTTGGGAGGGATTCAGACCCCGCTCACTGCCTGGCACCCTGAAGATCAAACACTAGCCTTGCAGGAGGGGCTGAGCCCCTGTGCTGGGAACAGGACCCTAGTGCTCTGGAGACCCTCCCCGGTCCACCTTCCCCTGTGCACTCCACGCCACGTTCTAAATTGTCAAAGCCGACTCACAAATGCCTGCATAAGGATTTTCATGCTACCACCTTATATATCTGGGACTCGGGAATATTTGGTTAGCTCTCATTGAAGCCCCTGCCTGCTTCCAAAAAAGGCTTGAACCTGATTCTTCGTCCTGCTGCCTGCCAACTGTCACCTCCCACTGTCAGAGTCTTCTTTCTTTCTTTTTTTTTTTTTTTAAGATTTTTAAATTTTTTATTAGAGAGAGAGAGAGTACAATCAGGGGGAGCGGCAGGTAGAGGGAGAGGGAGAAGAAGCAGGCTCCCTGCTGAGCAGGGAGCCCGATATGGGGCTCGATCCCAGGACCCCGGGATCATGACCTGAGCCGAAGGCAGATGCTTAACTGTCTGAGCCACCCAGGTGCCCCCAGAGTCTTATTTCTTTCTTTCTTTTTTTTTTTTTTAAGATTTTTATTTATTTAACAGAGAGAGAGAGCACAAGTAGGCAGAGCGGCAGACAGAGGGAGGGGGAGAAGCAGGCTCTCCGCTGAGCAGGGAGCCCGATGCGGGAATCGATCCCAGTACCCTGGGATCATGACCTGAGCCGAAGGCAGCCACTTAACCGACTGAGCCACCCAGGCGCCCCCAGAGTCTTATTTCTAACTCCCGGGATTTTCCACACTAGGCGAATGGTGGAATCCGGATGAGGACACACCATCTTTCAGATTTCTTGTGAGAAGACCAGCCCACTCAGCTCTCCCTACTCTTCAAGTTGACAACTTAATGAAGACGATCCCAGAAGCAAAATAAGAGGGATGTCCAACCAAGAAAGGGGCAGGGAGTTGGGGAGAGAGAGGGAGACCTCCTTACCTTTGAGGAACGGTATAAAGGACACGGTCAGGCCCTGCCTGGTGGCCTCTTGTCGGAAGCTGGGGGCAAAGGTGCGGAGGGTCACTGAGATGTTCTGCTTCACCTGAATCTGCTCGATGGAACCTCCAGGGCAGAAGAAGCCGAAGTAAAGTTCCTGGCCGGGGACGGCACTGGCCACCAGGTAGCTGAAGCTCGTGTTGCAGACCTTCTCTTGCGTGTGCTGTTGCAGCTTCTGGGCAGGCACCAGTGCCAGGCTCAGCCTGTCCTTGGGCACCAGCAGCTTCCAGGAGAAGTCATGCAGCTGCACGGGCAGCTGGAGGATGTCCCCAGGCACCTGGAGGGAGTGGGATCTCCTGTGGCAGTACCGGTGGTCCATGCAGCCTGGAAAAGAGGGGCTCATGGTACCGGGCAGGGAGGGGACCGGCCGTGTGTCCTCCCCAGCTGGAGAGACCACCCAGGCTTTCTTGCTTTTCCCTTTGGTCTCTCCTCTCCCACTCCGTGCCCCACTCCGGGCTCCCTGATGCTTCTTTTCTCGCCGCCCCGCTTGCTCTCTCACGCTCTTACTCCACCCTAAATTGGCAGACCAACTTCTGGGGGAGTGCTTAGGGTTGAAATGTCCTCTTCCTGTGTGTCAGCCTCTCTTCTGTGGCTCTGAGTCTCAAATGCTAAGTATGGGCAGGGCATAGGTTTTTCCTTCGCCCTGCTTGCCAGCGTCCCCGACTGTGGGGAAGTAGCTTGGTGCAGCGGTCAGAGCAGGGATGGAGCTGGGGAGGTATCTGCCACCTCCTAGTGGGCAGGCTGCCTCAAGTCTTGTGGCTTGAGCTGTTGCATCTGTGGAAGCTCTAAGAGCATCCATGTCGGAGGTCATGGCGGCCCAGCGGGGAGGGGACTAGGGGTTTTGCTGCCCTCCATTCATCAAACATTTAGTATGTGACTAATACATGTCCAGCAGCCCCAGGGGCTAAAGGGACCAAAAAAATGGAACAAGCCGCAGTTCTTGACCTTAAGACTCTCAGTCTCATGCAAGAGGAGACAAGTGTGCGGTGAGCCTGGAGGCGGGGGTGAGGGGGGTTCGGGGGTGGGGAGGCCACACAGAGGAGAGGATCTCAGGAGAGATGCTGGAAGGCTGGGCAGAGGACACAGGAATGAGCTTGGGAGTGCAATGCACTTCTGAAGGACGCCCGTTCTCACCGAGGCTCTGGTCCTAGAGGGGCACGTCTCCACCTCACTGTCCGCTGCCTGCCCTTGCTCACCCTGCACGGTGGGGGACAGCTCTGATCATACGATTTACAGCCTACCCAGTGGACCCCACTAAGAAGATAGGGCGGGGCAGCGAGACCTGCCCACGGCCCCGGAGGATCGTGCTAACCAAGGGGGCGTACTTATGGTTTTCTCGGCATTCATCCACAGGCGAGTCAGATTATCACAAAGGAAGGAGATCTTGTGTTTGGAGCCGGACGTCAGGGTGAGGTTGGTGCTGCAGGTCCGAGAATCCAGACACACGAAGCAGCCAGGGACAAACTTGCGGCTAAGCTTGATGGGCCGCGGCTCGATGGTGAGCGACATGGCTTGCTCGTTACTCAAGTCGACCAGGTAGATTTTATCTGAAACCACGAAGAGAAAACAGGTCTGAAGCATGGATCAGCAGCCACCCTGTGAAGGGGCAAAAATTAGCATAAAAAGTCTCATGGCTGGGGAGCATTGGAAATATGTTTTATTATTACGAGAATATGCAAGCGGGTGCCTGGGTGGCTCAGTCAGTTAGGCATCTGCCTTCGGCTCAGGTCATGATCTCAGGGTCCTGGGATCGAGCCTCACGTCGGGAAGCTCAGGAAGTCTGCTTCTCCCTTTGCCCCTTCCCCCATTTGTGCTTGCTCTCTCTCTGTCTCAAATAATAAAATCTTTTTTTTTTTTTTAAAGATTTTATTTATTTATTTGAGAGAGAGAGAGAACAAGCAGGGGGAGGGAGAGGGAGAAGCAGGCTCCCCGCTGAGCAGGGAGCCTGGGGTTTGATCCCAGGACCCTGAAATCATGACCTGAGCTGAAGGCAGACGCTTAACCAACTGAGCCACCTAGGTGCCCCTCAAATAATAAAATAAGAACATACAAGAACTCTAGGAGAAATTTAAAAGGAAAAATAATGGACTGAATTTCTACCACCCATATTTAACCACTTTTACTTCTTCAAATTCATTTTAGCCCTTGTTCGTATGCATGCATATTTTCTTTTTCTTTTTTTTTTTAAAGATTTTTATTTATTTATTTGAGACAGAGAGAATGAGAGACAGAGAGCATGAGAGGGAGGAGGGTCAGAGGGAGAAGCAGACTCCCTGCCGAGCAGGGAGCCCGATGTGGGACTCGATCCCAGGACTCCAGGATCATGACCTGAGCCGAAGGCAGTCGCTTAACCAACTGAGCCACCCAGGCGCCCCTGCATGCATATTTTCAACTGCCTAAAAGTATAGTATATATAAAATTTTATACTCAGCTTTTACTTTATTACTTTACACAGGTTTACTTATTTTTCCATAGTTTCCATATTCACGAGTCTTTGAAAATATTCAGTAATTTAGTGGCTGTGTGATAGTTAACAAGTGAGATTTACCATTGTTTATTTAAGTATTCTCCTGCTATGAATAGTAATTAGCAACAGTGTGGTACTAGCGTGGGGATAGAAGATTCATAGATATTACATTTCTTCATAGATATTATTATTATTCACAGATATATCCATCGATATTATAATTTAGTCTCTAATAAATGCTATATTTCAAATAAGTGAGGAAAAGACGAACCACTCCTGGCTCAGCTAGAACTCTCTCTCCCATTAGTACAAGAATAAAATTAGACTGGTATTTCAAAGCAAAGAGAATATCCTTATAAATGTGGAGTGCAAATTATAAAAGAAAAAAAAATTTAGGTATCTGTCTGCTAATAGGTACTGAAATGCTGAAGGACAAGGGACACATCGGGAGAAAATATCTGTAAGAAAGATGGATTGAGCGGTTCACAGAAAGGGAAACAGAAATGTTCACATATTCAAAATATAAGGAGTTCTTTTTTTTTTTTAAAAGATTTTATTTATATATTTGAGAGAGAGAGTGAGAGAGAGAGAGAGCACAAGAGGGAGGAGCGGGAGAGGGAGAAGCAGACTCCCTGCCGAGCAGGGAGCCCGATGCGGGACTCGATCCCGGGACTCCAGGATCATGACCTGAGCCGAAGGCAGTCGCTTAACCAACTCAGCCACCCAGGCACCCTATAAGGAGTTCTTAGTATCACTTGCAGTATCACTTGTCATCACAGAAAAGCAAATTAAAACAAAGTGTAGAGGGTGAAGATGAAAGCCTGCCCCCTTGGGACCCCAGAGGTGTAACCGGGGAATATACGCCCATGTTTGTACTGCAGCTCTGGAACTTTGGAAAACCAGACACCACGTAATACGGGAAGGGTTAAATGCTCTGTGGAACATTCATGAACATTCAAAGCCTATGCGGTTTCTGTAATGCTCGTGGCCTCTGTGGAATATTATTTAGCAGTTAAAAAGAAAGAGGGAGATCTAGGGGTGGGGCCTGGGTGGCTCAGTTGGTTAAGTGTCTGCCTTCAGCTCAGGTCATGAGCTCAGGGTCCTGGGGCTCCCTGCTCAGCGGGGAGCCTGCTTCTCCCTCTCCCTCTGCCCCTCCCTCCTGCTTGTGTGCATGCACACGCGCAAGGGCTCTCTTTCTCAAATAAATAAAATCTTTTATTTTTTTTATTTTTTATTTTTATTTTATTTATTTTATTTATTTTTTTTTTTCCTGGGTTGGCAGTTTATTGTAAAAAACAACGCCCCAGTTCCCACATCTTCCTCGGCCATCATTTTTCTTAACAGAAGCAGCTATGACAAATCGGGGGTGGGGGGTGGGGGGGATATATTATCTTTGCCAACTGACACATTTGCAGAGGATTCATGAGTAAGGATGATTCAAAAGCTCCTGGTTGTACTCCTGAATCAGGTGAAGAGCAAATGACAATATAAGAACAGATTTTGTTTACAACAATATCATAATACAACGTTGAATCATTACAGTGCAGTGGTTATAATTAAGTTCACAATCGAATATGCGCAGCCCAAACCCCAGACACACTACAATCACCCAACTGCTTACAAACGGGAGGGATCGGTGCAAGCAGCTGCCACGTGAGGAGCGAAAATCAGAATCGGTACGGCTTTGCTGGCAGCGGGGCTCGG